>NW_026968857.1:212500-315000 GCF_028390025.1 Pseudophryne corroboree | reverse complement strand
GTGGACCAGGCCTGCCCCCTACACGCTGCTGGTGTCTTCATTGTTACTTGGTCTGGAGCTCCGTTGGGGAGAGAACTCACGTGAGCTCATTAAGAATGAGGAACTGGGATGTTTTAATTTTATTGTGAGTAGTGTAGTGTGGTGATGTAGTATGTTGTATGGGGGGTATAGTGTAACTATGAAGTGCAGCATATGGGAGGGCTATAGCATAGTGATGTAGTGTGGCATATGGGGGGTGGTAGCGCATAGGCGTGCGTACAGGGGGTGCCTGGTGCGCACAGGCACTCCCTAATGTCCAGCACCGCTGCACGCCACGCTTGCTGTGGCACAGTGATCGCTGAGTGTGTGATCGGTGGAGCCTAGCCTGTAGCTCATTTCCGTACCTCCCACCACCGCTGCGCCCGCCCCCCCTCTGCCTGCTGCTAATACTATGCTGAGTGCATTCGTCGGCGGCCTCACTGGGGGGACTGGTGTCACCTTGCAATGTGACGTGGTGATGTCCGCCTATGCTCTCCTCCCGCCCACCCGTGCTTTCCTCCCGCTGCGGTCTCTCAGTCCTAGTGTGCCGCGGCTGCCACACCACTAGCAGTGTTCCTCTAGGGGGGACTGGGAGCCGCCGGCAGACACATTCTGCTGAGACTTACTTGTCAGTGCGGGTTCCGGATGGCAGGCGGCGGGTGGGAGGGCAGACGGGGAGCAGGTGTCACAAGGAGTGTGTGGGTAACTAATTCACAATACTTCCGCTCAACGTGGCACTGCTGGTCCTTCATCTCCCATGTCTCTTCACCAGGTGGCGGGCGGCCCGGAAATTAAGTGATGTGTTGTGCAGCAGTCAGTGTGAAGTGACTGTGAGTAACACTGATGGTGCTGATGATGCTGCTGCAGAATCGGGAAGCAATTAATTCATAAATATAATGTACTCAGTGTATTATACATACATAAACATGTACATACGTGTATTTGTGTATACATGTATATACATGAGTGTGTGTGCATATATATATATATATATACAGCCAGTTCCCAGGAACAAAAGTCCTCCCCCGCTTCCGCTAAGTCCACAGCATGACGCTGGGGCTCCACTGGTGGAGCCAGGTGCGGTGGGGGCCCGTCTCAAGTGCTTCAGCAATCAGTGGGCTTGCTCACAGGTGGATCCCTGGATTCTACAAGTAGTGTCTCAGGGATTCAAGCTGGAATTCGAGACGTCTCCCCCTCGCCGTTTCCTAAAATCTGCCTTGCCAACATCTCCCTTGGACAGGGAGGCTGTGATAGAGGCAAATTCACAAGCTGTATTTGCAGCAGGTGATAGTCAAGGTACCCCTCCTTCAACAAGGAAGGGGTTACTATTCCACAATGTTTGTGGTACCGAAACCGGACGGTTCGGTGAGACCCATTTTAAATTTTAAATCTTTGAACACGTATATAAAACGGTTCAAGTTCAAGATGGAATCGCTCAGGGCGGTTATCTCAAGCCTGGAGGAAGGGGATTACATGGTATCACTGGACATCAAGGATGCTTACCTGCATGTCCCCATTTACTCTCCTCACCAGGAGTACCTCAGATTTGTGGTACAGGACTGTCATTCTGCGGCGGGACTGCCGCATTCTAGATCAGTAAAAGCCCATTCCACGAGGAAGGTGGGCTCTTCTTGGGCGGCTGCCCGAGGGGTCTCTGCTTTACAACTTTGCCGAGCTGCTACTTGGTCGGGGTCAAACACATTTGCAAGATTTTACAAGTTTGACACCCTGGCTGAGGAGGACCTAGAGTTCGCTCATTCGGTGCTGCAGAGTCATCCGCACTCTCCCTCCCGTTTGGGAGCTTTGATATAATCCCCATGGTCCTTACGGAGTCCCAGCATCCACTTAGGACGTCAGAGAAAATAAGATTTTACTCACCGGTAAATCTATTTCTCGTAGTCCGTAGTGGATGCTGGGCGCCCATCCCAAGTACTTGTACATAGTTATTGTTAACAAAAGGGTTATTGTTGAGAGCCATCTGTGCAGAGGCTCCGTTGTTGTCATACTGTTAACTGGGTATAATATCACGAGTTGTACGGTGTGATTGGTGTGGCTGGTATGAGTCTTACCCGGGATTCAAAATCCTTCCTTAGTGTCAGCTCTTCCGGGCACAGTATCCTAACTGAGGTCTGGAGGAGGGTCATAGGGGGAGGAGCCAGTGCACACCAGGTAGTCCTAAAGCTCTCTTTAGTTGTGCCAAGTCTCCTGCGGAGCCGCTATTCCCCATGGTCCTTACGGAGTCCCAGCATCCACTACGGACTACGAGAAATAGATTTACCGGTGAGTAAAATCTTATTTTATATATATATATATATATATGACTTGGGGTTTGTTTTATTAGATAGAGCATGTCCCTGTGAAGTGCCTTTTGGGGTTGTGGTTTTTCAGAAAGTTTTAGGTTTTTTTTAATTAAGAGAAATATGCCCCATTATAGAGATCGGGCATTTCAATTTGTTGCGCCTGCGCAGTGGCCGCCAGCAGGGGGTGTACTAGAGTGCCTTCTCTTGAGAGCCGCAATATGGCCGCCTTCTCCCCGGTTATTCTGTAAATAGGAAAATAACCTCACAGGTTCACATAGGGCAGAGTTGCCACTACTAGTGCAGGGCTGTAACTTACAGTACTAAGGAAAAGCCATATACTAAAGCGGCACGGTGACCTCACCCCTCTCAGAGACACCAGGGCGCAGCACACTGGTACACACACCTGTTAGCTCAGGGCAGCACTATAGGACCCTCCTGTAATGCTGTGCTGGCGGCGTGTAGTGATCAGGGCACTGGGAGACTGGCTGGCTGGTCTCCGTCTCTGCTGCCTATAGAACTTCCACCTCTGTTATATATCAGGGCTGCTCTCCTGTTATGATTCCAATACTCTGGTCTGGGGATATCTTATAGCAAGGACCTGAGTACTGGAACGTAATGCTTGGAAAGGGAGTGGGAACTGGAATAGCCCCTGGCGCCCTATCTCCGTTGTCTCGCCCGTGCTGTCAGAAATCTCTTGCGAGACTATGGTTGCTTGGGCCCATGGCAGCCGCGTTTGAAGGGCGGATTACGTCTGCCCAACTCCGATGCCCCCTCAGGTCTTAATGGGAGACAAAGAGAAATCCGAGACAGGGTGATAACAAGGGGCCCTCTACTTAACAACAAAGCCAGGGGCTCAAAACTAACTTTAAACTAGAGTATGTGCGGAAAACCGCCAGGGAAAAGGACAACCAAAATACCCACTTGTCCACTCTTCTACCCGGCACCGGCGAGTTCCGGAGAGGAGTGTGGGAGCGTAAACCTCCGCAAATGCACCAACACAGAATACAAAATAAAGCGGCCTAGGCCGCAGCACGCGGCAGAGCCGCCACTCACGAAAACCACACGAGATCCTCTAGCGACTGTTGCGGGTAAATGAGGACTGGAAGACTCCTTGGGAAGAGATGACAACACTAAGATTCAGGAACTCTGAGGACAGGAATGACCGGACACAGCAGAACTGGAACAGACGTCAGCAAACCAAAGCAGCATGCAGGAAGCTATTACCGGCGTCTGTGTGAAGCACTGAGAAGGTATTTAGCAGGGAGTCCTTCAATCAGAAGTTCAGAGCCTGATTAGCACAATGCCGTGCAGCTGCCTTGCTGCACGACCAGAAGACAATGTGTGTGTGTAGTGTGTAGTGTGTGTAGTTCACTTGATTGACCCTGCAAGGGGAGCGCAGTCCGTCCGTGGCGTCCCCGTTGCTAGGGTCCAGGCGGCTCAGCGCGCCCGGCATCCTAGCGTTGCTAGGGAGCCGGCGGCTAGCACGCTCGGCGTCCCTAGTTGCTAGGCGCCGGGCCGCGAGGACATCGCGGACCACGGCGCCTAACACCTGTGTGTTCTCTTCCTCTCCTACCTCACACTGGAACTGGCCGCCCAGAGAACGAGAGGGCAGCGGCTGACATCAGAGAGGGCGCAGCAATCTGTGTGGGCAGAGCCCCTCACAGCAAGGTGTCCTTATGCTGTGCCCCGTGTAATCACTGTGATCCATACAGACTCACCCTGGTATGCTCTCTATTATTTATTTTTTTACACTGCGGCATGCTCGAGGGAAGGGAGCAGGCACCACCCCACCGCCACTACTCCTCCGCCAGCATCACTGCCGAGCCGGTCAGTGTTCCGGCGGCAATGAGCAGTAGGCAGCCACCAGCAACAACAGTCAGGAAGCTGTTACTCCCGGCAGCAGTAGCGTCAAGCTGCAATTCAGCCAGCGGCACGATGATCCGGGAGACAGTGGCAGCACAGGGAAGCAGTACCCCCTCCAATCGCAGCACCAACTAGGAAACTGAGGCAGCAACCTGCCCCCAGCAAGAAGGTGGCCGGAGTAGTGGCTGGCTGTGGTCACACCCCGGGGAAAAGTGATAGTGATTTCAGTGTTCCCTTGCGCGGGGATTGGATGTGTAGATGTATGGAGGCTATGTATGTATAGATGTGAGCGGCAGTGTGCGGATGTATGAGAGCGGCAGTGTGCGGATGTATGAGAGCGGCAATGTACGGCTGTATAACTGCGTCGGTGTGCGGCTGTATGAGTGCGATGGTGTGCGGCTGTATGCGTGCGGCGGTGTGCGGCTGTAAGAGTACGGCTGTAAGAGTACGGCTGTAAGAGTACGGCTGTAAGAGTGCGGGGTTGTAAGGATGTATGAGAGCGGGGTTGTACGGATGTATGAGAGCGGGGTTGTACGGATGTATGAGAGCGGCAGTGTATGGATGTATGAGAGCAACAGTGTACAGTTGTGTGAGAGCGGCAGTGTGCGGATGTATGAGAGTGGCGGTGTACGGATGTATGAGAGCGGCAGTGTATGGATGGCAGCGTCATAGGGAGGGATGTCGGAATGCTGTTATAGGGTTCCTAATACAAAATGCCACGTTGGGCTTGATGGGCAGGTAGTGCGGCAAGCACACCCAAATTGGCATCTGACGTCGCCTGCAGTCCACACTGTTGTGAGGAGTCAGAGTTAATTTTGACTGTGTAGTGTACTCACAGAGGACCTACCGCCCGTCCCCTCCTCGCATCTGAGCAGCAGGTCAGGCTCTTATTTTCTTTTTAATCAGGAGAGGCCGAGTGAACTGTGAGCAGGGGGGCAGAGCTACATGGGACCCAGAGGGGCTGCTGTGCTGTCAGAGAGGGAGAGGAAGAGAGAGATGAAGCTACTGCAGATCCCCAGCTGATTGTGAGGTGCCGGGTTGAAGGGTGATGTGATCACCCTTCTCCCTCGCTGCCGCTGGGGACCGCATCTAGGCTTCCTCCATCGAGGGCATGCGGCGCAGCAGTGGGCAGCGTGTAATGAGTTTGTCTGACTCATTATACTGCTGCCTGTTGTGGACACCTCCGTCCGTACGGACTGGTGTACATGCCCAGCACAGAGGTGACAGTGTTGGTGGAAGTGCTGCCCAGTTCTGACCCTGCAGGCCTCCCTGATCTGACTGCGGCCGCTGCTACTGCTGCGGCCCGAAACCCCTGCCGGTCCCCTCCATAGACTTCTGCCTGTCCAGCGCTGAGGTACTAGGGGTATCCCAGCTGCGGGAAGGGTATGTCTCTGGCTTTCTCTCCGGCAGGGGAAGGTGACAGCGGCGGAGGAAGTGTTGCCCACCTCAGACACTGCAGGCCTCCCCGATCCAGCTGCGGCCACAGCTGATGCTGCCAGAACCCCCTGCTGGTCTCCTTTGTTGACTGCCGCATGGCCAGTGCTGAAGTACTGGGGGTAGGCCAGCTACGGGAAGAGTGTCTCTGCCTCGGGCTCTCTCTCTCTGTCAGGGGAAGGAAGGGCTGATTCTCTGGCACAACAGGGAGGGCTAGGCTGCAGGAACACAGCACTGGAAGAAACAGGAGGCCGAACTCATGACCAAAAAGTGAGCAGTGCAGTGATCAGCCCCCTAGTCTTTCCCTCTCTCTGGGTGCAGAGCTGTATTCTACAGAGAGAGCTGGGATGGGAAGAAGGGGAACGGCACCTGACACACACATACACGCGCGGCACCTGACACACACATACACGCGCAACACCTGACACACACACATACACGTGCGGCACCTGACACACACACACGTAGCATCAGACACAATAAAATAAACATGCAGCACCTGACCCACACATACACGCGCAACACCTGACACACACACATACACATGCGGCACCTGACACACACACACACACACGTAGCATCAGACACAATAAAATAAACATGCAGCACCTGACCCACACATACACGCGCAACACCTGACACACACACATACACATGCGGCACCTGACACACACACACACACACGTAGCATCAGACACAATAAAATAAACATGCAGCACCTGACCCACACATACACGCGCAACACCTGACACACACACATATACACGTGCGGCACCTGACACACACACGTACCATCAGACACAATAAAATAAACATGCAGCACCTGACACATGCATATACACGCAGCACCTGACACATGCATATACACGCAGCACCTGACACATGCATATACACGCAGCACCTGACACATGCATATACACGCAGCACCTGACACATGCATATACACGCAGCACCTGACACATGCATATACACGCAGCACCTGACACATACATATACACGCACACCATCAGACACACACATACACACGCAGTGCCTTACTCACACACTCATAGACACGTGCAGCACCTGAGGCACACACATGTACACGCGCAGCACCTGACGCACACACATGTACACGCGCAGCACCTGACGCACACTCATGTACACACGCAGCACCTGACGCACACTCATGTACACGCGCAGCACTTAATGCACACTCATGTACACGCGCAGCACCTGACGCACACTCATGTACACGCGCATCACCTGACACAGACATACGTATTCATGCACAGCACCAGACATACACTTGTACACACGCGGAGCACCTGATACTCACACACATATACACCCGCCACACCTGACACACACACACACACGTGCGGCAGCTGACGCATACACACGCACCATCAGACACACTCATATATACACGCAGCACCTGACACACACATACACACAGGAGCTGACACACACATACACAGGCAGCACCTGACACACACACATATACACGCGCAGCACCTGACACCACGCACTCACACGTACAAGCAATGCATTTCACGCCTACCTCCAGCCTCAGTTACAGGCTGCTGCCGCCTACCCCCCTCCCTGCATCAGCTGCAAAGGCAGCAAAATATTTTGACCAAAGTCTAAAGGCCCGTACACATTAAACGATGTCGCTCTGTGAGCTACATCGTCTAATGTTTCCCCTCCCGGGCCGGCCGGCGGCCGACTGTACACACTGAGCGATATGACCGCTCATATCGCTCAGTGACGTCACGCCCCCGCCAGCCCTGCATGAAGGTCGTGGACGACAGTCCACATCCTTCCTGCATGCCCTACCGACAGCGAAGATTGTTGCCGACCCGCGGGGCCGCGCATCGTTTGTCGCTGGCTGCATACACACTTAACGATAAAATGAGCGACGTCGCTCATTAAATCGTTAAGTGTGTACGGACCTTAAACAATTTGGTTTGGTTAATAAAATAATTTTGCACAGAACAGTGATGTTATACGAACATTTTCATTAAACATTTAAAAAATCAAATGTTTATTCTTACAGTGAAATTTTACATTTCTGAATAAAAAAAATAAATGTAAAAAAAGCGATGAAATTCCATAGACAAAAAACCTTACGGTTTCACATGTCCCATTAAGGCTTCTTAGACATGATCGAAATTTCAGAAGCCTGTTGTAACTCTTCCACTCAAACTCCAAAAAGCAATGAAATTCCGATCATTAAGGCTGACGCCTTAATGGACGTGTTCCTTGCGCAATACAGATATGGTATGCCATCACAGCCTGTGGGTAAGTGCAGATTCAGCACTCTCACAGAGTGAGATTGCTGTCACTCACACAATGGTGGAGCTGCTAATTCACAGATTTGTGTGCTCATTGGAATACACACATGCAGTCTATGCAACTGAAGGTCTGAGCGGAAGACAAAGCTGCTCAGATGAGGTAAGAGTGTTGTTGATTGGAGGGAGGAGAGCGGTGTGGATGGGGGAACAGAAGTGTGTGGATAGAGGGAACACTAAGCAGCACTAATGGGGGGGACAGAGAAACACGGGGTAATTCAGACCGCAGCAGCAGCAGCAGCGATTGCAGTCTGAATTAGTTTGTGAGGTGCGCACGTGCAATGGCCGCACTGCGCGTGCGTACCCCAGGAGCCCAGTGAGATGCTATCACACTGCCTGATTGATAGGCAGAGGTGGTTTGGGGAAGGAGGGGGGCGTGCAAACAGCGTTAGAATGCCATTGGCAGGGCATGGTCTGCACAACGGAGGCGTTTCCGGACCACTGGGGGGTGGGCTGTGGCGGTTATCCCCCTGCCAAGAGCGCAGGATCCACTAAATTTACCTTCAGGATGTCAGCTACATGAATAGGGTAAGAGTGGTGTGGATAAGGGGTAGATTAAGCAGCAAGTATGGGAAGGGAGACAGAGCGGTGCAGATGGGGGAAATGGTGCAGATGGGTTGAAAACACTGGCATGGATGGGTAGAAAACTGGTGCAGATGGGAGAGAAGACAGTGTGCCATGTACTGGAGGAGGCAGAGTGACGTTGAAGAAGGAAACACTGAGCAGCACAGAGAGAAGGAAACGGTGGTACAGACAATGCACAGGTGGGGAAAGACAGATGGTACAGATAAGTTAGTACAGACTAGCACAGATGGGAGAACACAGCAGTAGGGATTGGGGAAGACCGGGCAGCATGGGGGTGTATAGGGGAAGTAAGTGTAGATGCATAGACCGTAGATGGGGTATTATAGTTTAGCAATTAACCAAGATGTTTGAGGGAGCTAAATGTGTATACTAAGTGAGATGGATGTATGGAGTTAGAAGGATGTTGTAACAAGGTGGCTTTGTTGTGTTGACTGAATGGGATGGTTGTGGGCACTGTGTGGGATGGGAGCACCACAAAACTGCTCAGACCTTCAGTTGCATAGACTGCATGTGTGTATTCCAATGAGCACACAAATCTGTGAATTAGCAGCTCCACCATTGTGTGAGTGACAGCAATCTCACTCTGTGAGAGTGCTGAATCTGCACTTACCCACAGGCTGTGATGGCATACCATATCTGTATTGCGCAAGGAACACGTCCATTAAGGCGTCAGCCTTAATGATCGGAATTTCATTGCTTTTTGGAGTTTGAGTGGAAGAGTTACAACAGGTTTCTGAAATTTCGATCATGTCTAAGAAGCCTTAATGGGACATGTGAAACCGTAAGGTTTTTTGTCTATGGAATATATATATATATATATCACAAACATATATGATTCATACATATATCACACACACATACATGATACATACATGAGAAAGACCTGGGATGGTGATGAGGCCAGGGCCCCCTGCTGATGTTGCGTTGAGGAAGGCAGTGTTCCAGGGCGGATGCCAGTCGGGGAGAGCGCCGCGCAGCCCGGGAAAAATACTGCTGAGGAGCTACATCTGGAAGAGCCCCTGGGAGGGAGAGTGCCACATGCCCCATCCTGCGCGGCAGACTCTGCAGGCCTGCACATGGGAAGGGAGGTCTCTGGCCACACATACTCACCCTTCTGCTGAAGCCCCGCTGCTGTCCCCATCAGCGATCTCCAGCGGGGAGCGGGGCCAGGATGAACCTCAACCTGTGAGAACTATCTTCATGATCAAGAGATCTCATATGCAAGATAAGTATGTGTTGGGATAGGGCTGGGGAGGGCGGCTGCTCGGGCACCCCCCCGTCAAGTTAAGGAGATTTAACTGAGGAAGCACAAGGGAACTCTCGTCTGGGGACAACAACTGCAGGGAGACCACATCTTTTCATATGAACATGGGAGGGCAGAAGGCTGCCTAATACTGAAGCACCCTCAGACATTAAACCATATGCAACAACTATTGCAAGCATTCCTGGGGGAAGTTCTGCAGCAGACGGATTTGCATACGGTGATGTCATCCAAGCAGTGGGCCAAAGTTGGCTGGAACCCTCATCTGTATATGAAAAGAGAAAAGGGGCATGCAGGGCATGGCGGCCTTTTGCGGCGCTTGGATAACCCCAAGTTTGCATTAAACACCCCCACCCTCCTTCGGTGTGGGGCTCATGTTGGCCATGCCCAAGCCCCTGAAGCATTCAAGCTGATTTCTTGCAGCAGCTGGGCACTGTAACAGCTTCAGAGCTGCTCTACAAGACAAGTAAAAGGGTGTGGGCCCTGCAGCACCACCTGTAGTTTGCATACACACATATATAGGACAGCATCTCTTATATGCCCCAGGGTCAATAAAATAGTATCCTTGTCTAGGCTATCCATCCCCTCAGATAAGGTATTTGTCCATGCCGCTACAGCACTACACACCCAGGCCGACGCAATTGCCAGTCTGAGTAAGGTACCTGAATGTGTATAAATGGACTTCAGGGTAATCTCCTGTTTGCGGTCAGCACACTCTTTGAGGGTAGCCGTATCCTGGGACGGGAGGGCTACCTTCTTGGATAAGCGTGTTAATGCTTTGTCCACCCTAGGGGAGGATTCCCATCGTAACCTATCCGTTGATGGGAAAGGATACGCCATAAGAATCCTTTTGGAAATCTGCAGTCTTTTATCTGGAGATTCCCAAGCTTTTTCACATAACTCGTTCAGCTCGTGTGAGGGGGGAAAGGTTACCTCAGGCTTCTTTCCCTTGTACATATGTACCCTCTTGTCAGCGACAGGGGGTTCCTCTGTGATGTGCAAAACATCTTTTATTGCCATAATCATAAATCGAATGGATTTTGCCAATTTTGGCTGTAACTTTGCATCATCGTAATCGACACTGGAGTCAGAATCCGTGTCGGTATCTGTGTCAACAATCTGGGATAGTGGGCGCTTATGAGACCCTGACAGTCCCTGCAACATAGGATCAGGCATGGGTTTAAATCCTGACTGTCCCAAAGCTTCTGCCTTGTCTAATCTTTTGTGCAATGAGTTTACACTAGCATTTAAAACATTCCACATATCCATCCAATCAGCTGTCGGCGGAGACACCACATTCATTTGCTCCCGCTCCTCTCTAATATAGCCTTCTTCCTCAGACATGTCGACACACGTGTACCGACACACTACACACACAGGGAATGCTTTTTCTGAAGACAGTTTCCCCACAAGGCCCTTTGGAGAGACAGAGAGAGAGTATGTCAGCACACCCCCCAGCGCTATATAACCCAGGAATAAAACAGTAACTTAATGTTTGCCCAGTAGTGCTGCTGTATGTAATTTGCGAATTATGTGCCCCCCCCCCCTCTTTTCAACCCTCTTGTCTAACGTGGTATAAGCAGGGTAGAGTCCGGGGAGCTTCCTCTCAGCGGTGCTGTGGAGAAAAAATGGCGCTGGTGAGTGCTGAGGGAGAAGCCCCGCCCCCTCGGAGGCGGGCTTCTGTCCCGCTTAAACTGTAAAATTGGTGGGGGCTTATACATATATAAAGTGCCCAGCTGTATATATGTTATATTTTTGCGAAAGAGGTTTATATTGCTGCCCAGGGCGCCCCCCCTGCGCCCTGCACCCTTACAGTGACCGGAGTATGTGAGGTGTATGGGAGCAAAGGCGCACAGCTGCAGTGCTGTGCGTTACCTCAGTGAAGATCATGAAGTCTTCTGCCGCCTCTGAAGTCTTCTTTTCTTCTCATACTCACCCGGCTTCTATCTTCCGGCTCTGCGAGGGGGACGGCGGCGCGGCTCTGGGACGGACGGCGAGGGTGAGATCCTACGTACCAATCCCACTGGAGCTAATGGTGTCCAGTAGCCTAAGAAGCAGGACCTTGCAACTCAGATAGTAGGACTGCTTCTCTCCCCTCAGTCCCTCGATGAGGGAGTCTGTTGCCAGCAGTGCTCCCTGAAAATTAAAAACCTGACAAAATACTTTCTGTCAGAAAGCTCAGGAGAGCTCCTGAAAAGCACCCAGTCTCCACTGGGTACAGTATCAAACTGAGGTCTGGAGGAGGGGCATAGAGGGAGGAGCCAGTGCACACCCAGAACTAAAGTCTTTCTTAAAGTGCCCATGTCTCCTGCGGAGCCCGTCTATCCCCATGGTCCTTACGGAGTCCCCAGCATCCTCTAGGACGTTAGAGAAAATAGGATTTTAATACCTACCGGTAAATCCTTTTCTCTTAGTCCGTAGAGGATGCTGGGCACCCGTCCCAGTGCGTACTGTGTCTGCAGTTATTAAATGGCCCTTAACTCCAGAACATTTATGTGGAGATGAAAACATCCAAGGAAGACTTGATCATCTTCCTTGGATGTTTTCCCCCTGTGTGACTGCTCTCCAGCCTCGGAGGGTTGCATCCGTGGTCCCTAGGATCCCGTCCTGGATCCCGAACCATCGCCCCTCTAGGTGGTGAGAACTGTGCAGCCACCAATGGAGTGAGATTCTTGTCTTGGAAGACAGGATTATCCTCCGGTGCATGTGTAGGTGGGATCCGGACCACTTGTCCAACAGGTCCCACTGGAACACTCTGGCATGGAACCTGCCAAACTGAATGGCCTCGTAGGCCGCAACCATCTTCCCCAGCAACTGAATGCATTGATGGATTAACACTCTTGCTGGTTTCAGAATTTGTTTGACCAGACTCTGGATCTCCAGAGCCTTTCCACTAGAAGAAAACCTCTTCTGTGTCCAGTATCACTCCCAAAAACAACAACCGCGTCATTGGGACCTACTGCGATTTTGGCAAGTTTAGGAGCCAACCATGTTGTTGAAGAACTGTCAGGGAGAGTAGATGTTTTGCACCAACTGGTCCCTGGATCTCGCCTTTATCAGGAGATCATCCAAGTACGGGATAATTGTGACTCCTTGCTTGCGAAGGAGGACCATCATTTCCGCCATCACCCTGGTGAAAATCCTCGGAGCCGTGGACAGACCAAACGGCAACGTCTGAAATTGGTAATGACAATCCTGAATTGCAAACCTCAGGTAGCTTGATGCAGTGGCTAAATGGGAACATATAAGTAGGCATCCTTTATGTCTACCAAAACCATGAAATCTCCTTTATCCCCCGGACTGGAGGTCACTACCCTGAGAGATTCCATCTTGAAATTGAATTTCTTTAGGTAGAAATTAAGGGATTTCAGATTTAAGATTGGTCTGACTGAGCCGTCCGGCTTCTGGACCACGAAGAGGCTTGAATAAAAACCTTCTCCCTGCTGACTAAGGCTGATTTGAACAATCGGTGAGGGGGAACGTCTTGAAACCCCAGTTTGTACCCTTGGGACACTATTTGTAAAACCCACGAGTCCAGGTCCGAATGAATCTAGAACTGACTGAAGAGTTTTAGACGTGCCCCCCACTGGTGCGGGCTCCTGCAAGAGAGCCCCAGCGTCATGCAGTGGATTTGGCAGAAGCAGAGGATGATCTCTGCTCCTGCGATCTTGAAGAGGCTACAGACCTCTTCCCTCTTTTCCTTCCTCTACCTGCAAAGAAAGGGGAATCTTAACTTCTTGCATATCTATTGGGCCGAAATGACTGCGTCAGATAATGATGCGTCTTCATCCGTTGAGAGGGAACATAGGGCAAGAAGGATGACTTACCTGCGGGAGCTGCCGAGATCAAATTAACTAGGCCGTCGCCAAACAAGGCTTCACCTTCATAGGGAAGAGACTCCCTTTCTTCTTGGAGTCAGCATCAGCATTCCCTTGGTGAATCCACAATGCCCTCCTATCCGAGACTGCCATGAAATTGGCCCGTGAGCACTTGTGCCCGGTGTAGGATTTTTAAATATGTGTAGTTTACTGTATGCAAGGGTTTAAAACCTTTTAGGAACTGAGATCTAAGGTGTATTACATGTAGTTTAAAAAAAACAAAAAAGGTTTATTTTATGGCAGTAGTTTCCAAACTGGGGTTCTTGCACTGGTAGCATAGTTTGGTGGTCCAGGACCAATTAAAATTATTTATACTTTATTAAATTGGCAAAACCATTCCCTCACAACATAACTGAACCTGAGGATGACATGCTATAAACACAATTTACTTAATTTTATATTTTTTTCTGAATTTCTCAATAAAAAAAACTTTGGCCTAGGGGTGCCGTGAAACAAATTTTGATACTCTAGGGCAGGGGTGTCAAACCCATGGGCCGCATGCCGCCCCCAATGCATCCTTTTGTGGCCCACAGGCCGGGGTCCGGCAGGGGTCCTTTTGTGGCCCGATCACCTTGCTTAGAGCGAGGGCAGGAGAGTGCAGCCAGAGTCTTTGCTTTCTATGTGCGGCACCATCTTCCCGAAGAGATCACCGGGAAGATAGTGCCTCTTCCACTGGCTACAGCACAGGTATACTGGGGTGGGGCAGCAAACTGGGGGCCCCAATGGGCCCCTCCAGCAGTCCCTCTACCAAAACACGTCTTTTGGTGGTTTTGCGGTGTTGTTATAACTACATGGTGACGATACTGTAGCACAGAGATTTTCAACCATTTACAACTCACGTCACACAGAACAAGATTTAAATATTGACAAGGCACACTGAAATATAATGGTGATGCATGGTGCAGTATCGTGTCCTAGGATGTCATGTCGCAGCTTCTCCATAGGTAACGCCTGAACAGGCCCGGTGACAGGGGGGACAAAGGGGACACTTGTTCAGGGCTCCAAGTATTAAGAACAGAAATAATGGGGCCACAGTGCCAATATTGCTTTTTAAAGTGTATCCACCAACTGCTCAATTTAAGCAGGAAAACAATTAACAGGCCAACTAAACCCTCCCCCCTCCTTTTACCCCATCACTTTGTCCAGTCCCTGTGGTCCATACTGTATTGCCATTATTATGCATGTTGCTGTGCTGGCCCTTTTCTGAATGTCCCTGCCACCGCCACCGAAGAGCTGGATAGCCCAGTATGAAAACCACCTGCCGGCCTCACTGATGGTCCGAGTCAAAGGCTCCATTTTTTTTAAAGATCCCTCTGCCAAGTTAAGGGGGGTTGAGGGGGCCCCAGAGATATCAGTGCACTGGGCCCCGAGATTTCTGTTGCTGGCCCTGACCCTCAGGGGCGTATCTACCCCTTGGCCAGGATGGCACTTGCCAGGGGCACCATCCAGCTGTGCCAACCGTGGCTAAGGGATAGAGTTCTGCAGTCTCGAAAGGGCGCTATGGCAATCAGCGTGGGACTGACCAATTAGACGGTGAGGGAAGGATACTGAAATTGTCCCAACCCTGTTACAGTTTGAAACGCCCCTCAACTGCTGTCCACTGCTTCACTCCTAGCTCTGCCCCTTTGAAATTATTAATCCCTACCCCCCGGTAGGTGGAGTTCTCCAGGCCCATACTCAGGAGTCACCACTGCTGTACATTATGTGCCGGTTGTAGAGGCAGAGCGGGGAACATCAGAGAACGCCACAAATTACACAGTGGGCAAGGAGATGGCTGGAGACAGCTGCACAGCCATGCCTTGCAAGTTCGAGAGAGCTGTTGAATTTCAGCACTTCAAGTCAGAGCCTGCCCCCTGCTGCCCAAGCAGTCCGTGACAGTTAGTGTCGAGGAGGGAGGGATTTGTGCATGTGTGCTATCAGTGTGTGTGTGTGGGGGGGGGGTGGAGGATGTGTGTGACTGTGAGGGAGCTGTCAGTGTCAGTGGGGAGAGGAGCAGGAGGGAGTTGTCAGTGTGTGGAAGTGATGAGAGTTGTCAGTACTGGGGAAATGTGTGTGTGTGTGTACTAGATTTAGGAGTGTGTGTTTGTGAGAGGTTTCAGTTGGGGAATTAGAGTTCATACAGTAATTAAATGTTTTCATATTGAGAACTACATCTCCCAGCATATACAGTGTGCTGGGGATGCTAACAAGCTTTATTTAAAAGTTTAAAAAACATTGCTTTTATGACTGCAATGGTTAAAAAGGGAGAGCTATAAATCAATTTATCAGTGAATGATCGCAGTTTGAGCTGTTACATTTTACTGAACCACCTATCCCTCCACACTCACTACCTGTCCTCAGGATACATTTACCATCCCGGCAGACGGTATACCGGCGGTCATTTGACCGATGTTGGAATCCTGACACCACTTGGGAGACTGGTGCCGGCACACAGACAGCCAACATCCCGAAGGCGAGTATTGGAGGGAGGGTTAGGACCGGGGGAGCGGGTGTTAGGGAAGGCACTAGGAGGGGGGGGGGTTAGTCCTAGCTGCCACCCCCTGAGGGTTAGCCCTATCCGCCACCCCCCCAGAGGGTTAGGATTAGGTATCATGTGACTGCTGGAATCCCGAGCGCCGGATGCCATACCCAACCCCCTTTACTTTTTCAGGCATTTCTATCTCTCCTCTCTCTATGGTGTTCCGATTGCCCACTTTCCCTTGTGCTTTTCTCTCTCTCTCCTTTGTTTAGAGCATCAGTTTCTGTAGTCCACTTTATCCTTATTTTTTCCAGTGTTTCACTATCTCTCTGATGTAATGAGGATGTATGGTCTAGAGGGATCAGTAATGCATTGTACTGTATAGAGGCGTCAGGGATGTAGCGTAGGGTATAGAGGCGTCAGGGATGTAGCGTAGGTTATAGAGGCATCAGGAATGTAGCGTAGGGAATAGAGGCATCAGGGATGTAGCGTAGGGTATAGAGGCGTCAGGGATGTAGCATAGGGAATAGAGGCGTCAGGGATGTAGCGTAGGGAATAGAGGCATCAGGGATTTAGCTTAGGGAATATAGGCATCAGGGATGTACTAGCAGGTATATAGAGGTCAGTGTACTGTATAGAGGGGTCAGTAATGCAGTGATGGTTATAGAAAGGTCAGTGATGTAGTGTAGGGTATAGAGGGGTCAGTTATGTAGTGTGGGGTAAAGAGGGGTCAGTAAAGATACTAAGCTGAAGTACTTAGAACACTTCTTGAATTAAGACACAACCTGCAAGAAAAAGTATGCAATATGGGTGAAAAGGCAAATGTCAGAGGTCTGATACAAGTAACCAGCTCCACACCTTGCACCACATAGCGTTATGTTAAACTGGGATATGTTCTTTTTTGGTGTGTGTGTATGTGTGTGGGGGGGGGGGTGCCAAAGGAAATTTTTGCCATTGGCTCCTTTGGTCTAGAACCAGCCCTGATCACAAAATATTTTTGTCTAAGCAGACTGGACATTGATCAGCGTTGGCTCATTCTCAGCCCCCCGCCCAGCCTCTGCTGCCAACAGACTGCTATTAGCTAGTTAACCTTCTGCCTTCCCTATCTATGACACAGACTGCTGCTAATGCTACCAGACTGTTCCCAGTGGCTTCACACCAACAGTGAATCCCAGCCGATGATGTAGGGCAGCGTGTGGGGGAGGGGGTCAGTTGCTGTGGCTCCAACATGGTAACCGCCAATGGACTGCAATGCTTTATCGAAAGGGGGGGCGCCAGTCCCTTACTTTGCCAGGGGCGCTTGGACCCCTAGCTACACCTCTGTTGACCCTAACCGATACCCCTAAACTAACCATAATTCCTGCAGTAAAAATCCATGTTTCTATGTATATAGGGGGTCATTCCGAGTTGATCGCATGCTGCCGTTGTTCGCTGCGTAGCAATCAGTTGAAAAAAAATGGCTAATCTGTGCATGCGCATGCTCCGTAATGTGCATGCGCATCGTACGGGTACAAAGTCCATTGTGGTTTTGCACTAGTTCTAGCGATTATTCCAATCACAGAACAGGCCACAAGGAGATTGACAGAAAGAGGGCGTTTCTGGGTGGCAACTGACCGTTTTCAGGGAGTGCTTGGAAAAATGCAGGCGTGGCAGAAGAAATGCAGACGTGGCTGGGCATTCACTGGATGGGTGTGTGACATCAAAAGCCGTCCCTCGGTTGTTAGAATCAACGCACACGAAGTGTAACTACAGTGCTGGTCTTATTTTGAAACGATTTTGCAGGCGCTCTGCTGCTCAAGTGTTCGCACTTCTCCAAAGTGAATATACACTCTCCAGTGGGCAGCGACAATGCGTTTGCATGGCTGCTAAAAACTGCTAGCGAGCAATCAACTCAGAATGACCCCCATAGTGTATTGCAAGAAAATATCTGTAAATCCAATGGTACCGTAAGTGCGGTATATACTCGCACTTCTTTGCGGGGTGAGAACATCTCCCCTAAGTGAAGTCAGCCCTATGAATAGAGTTTGTGTGATCCCTGTGCAGCAGTCACAGAAAGGGTTCATCTCTGCAGTTTGTCACTCAAATTACATTGCTGCATTTTTTTCTAGAAGTGGATCTGAGAGCTGTTACCCGCAGACCAGCTACAATAATTATCCTGGGTACTCACTAGACCAGTGGTTCTCAAACTGCACCCTGGGGTGCCTCAGGACACTTGCAGGGGTGCCTTGGATTGGTGGTCCAGGACCAATTCAAAATATTTATAGTTAGTGTTATAGGCAAAACCAGTGCTGTTGGCTGGCAATCATAACATATGTGCACAAGCAGAAGCAAATCCTGTCCCCTACCAAAGGGCCAGTGCTAGGGTGTTTGGCGCCTCCCTGCAAACTATTAATTTGGGCCCTCTCTCCAATACTTAATAAAGGGACAGTGCGCTCCTTAAAAAAAGAAGGTGTGGTATCACAAGGAAGGGGCATGGCCACACAATAGCACCCCAAATCAAAATACGCCACACAGTAGCACTATCTTATTGTCATTACACCGCATGTAATAATAATAATAATAATACCCACAGTCGCAGTGCCCTTTATACACATAACCACCATATCAGTGCAGCTTACACACATAATGCCAACAGTAGCAGTGCCCCTTCTACACATGCCCACGGTGGCAATCCTTTACATGGCAAATATCAACCTGGTTTTGCCATGTAAAGGATTGCCACTTTAAAAACAAACAATCAAACAAAAACAAAAAAAAACAACAGGAAAAAACACAAAATCTCTCACTTTCTGATTCTCACACCCTATTACATTCCTCTCTATATATTTAAATGTTTCTATTACTGTATGTTCCCTCTTCCCTTCTCCAAACTATACACATCAACATTTTTTAGTATTTCCAGGTAAGTTTTGTGATGTAGGCCATGCACAATTTTAGTTGCCCTAATGTATTTACAGCCTTCTGGAGATATGGCTTCTGGAACTGAACACAGGATTCTAAATGTGGCTGTACCAAGGACCTATACAGTGGCATTACAGGTTGAGTATCCCTTATCCAAAATGCTTGGGACCAGAGGAATTTTGGATATCGGATTTTTCTGTATTTTGGAATAATTGCATACCATAACGAGATATTATGGTGATGGGACCTAAATCTAAGCACAGAAGGCATTTATGTTTCATATACACCTTATACACACAGCCTGAAGGTCATTTTAGCCAATATTTTTTATAACTTTGTGCATTAAACAAAGTGTGTGTACATTCACAGAATTCATTTATGTTTCATATACACCTTATACACACAGTCTGAAGTTCATTTAATACAATATTTTTAATAACTTTGAGTATTAAACAAAGTTTGTGTACACTGAGCCATCAAAACACAAAGGTTTCACTATCTCAGTCTCACTCAAAAAAGTCCGTATTTCGGAATATTCCGTATTTCGGAATATTTGGATATGGGATACTCAACCTGTATTACTTTTTTCTGCTACTGGTTCTTTAACCTATGCAAACAAGCATCTGACTTGCCTTTCCTATTGCTTTGTTACATTGCTTACCTGAAATAGTAATACTTAGATAGCTTTCCTCTTGCCATTATAATGCCCTTAATATTATAGTTAGCCTTTGCATTTTTGAGACGTGTATGATTTTGCATTTTTTGGCATTAAATGTTGCCATGTTCTTGACCATTCCTCTAGTCCAGGGGCGGAACTGCCAGAGACAACGGAGTCAGTTGCCGCCGGGCTCCAGCCCTAAAGGGGCTTCCTCCATTGCCCCCCGGCTGTTACGTGCCCTTCCTACTAAATAGACAAAGGCGCTACCAGCAGGGTCTCGCAGTTTGTACATTCCATGCCGTAACACCCTTCTTTCCAGCTTCACAATGAAGCTATTGGTACTTTGCAAAAAAAAAAAATTATTAGCATTGGAACTCAGCAGATCAATGCAGTGTGCAGCCACACACTCCATATATCTGCTCAGCCACAAAGCTGATTATTTCTTCACAAAGTACAAGGTGAGCTCCAAATAGAATTCTCTAGCTTAGATTATACCTTTCTATGCAAGGGTAAATAGCTCAATTGTTTGACTGCAATGCCACAGGAAATGGTTTGGATCCAAGACAGTGTGACTGAATAATAAAGAAACCTTAAGATGAGTTCATGAATGTTGTATAAGTATTAGTGAGAGAAGGGGTCAGGAGCATGCTAGGCTGCAAAAAATAAGGTAGGCTGCAAGTGAAAGTAATGATCTCCTATATATTTTCCCAGATCTGTCACTCTGTGTGGCTAACTCTGGGGGAAGTCACAGCAATGGGCGGAGACGGCAACTGCAGGACGATACACCAGTGCCAGCAGCAGACCGTAACAAAGTGACAGATCAGGGAGAATATATAGGAGGTAGGGAGGTGGCCATGGTACATGGCTGGCCAAGGGACACTAGCTCATGTACCCCTTTACCACTGAGGCTGGCCACCAAGGATGGACCTGTCACCAGTGCACATGCAATAACCTCTTCTGCTGCCCTCTTTGCAACTCAGATTGCCCAGTGCTCCCCTTCGCTAACAGTCCACAAAGTTTCCCCATCTCACGATCTGCCTCCTCACCCCCACTTTCATCTCTACAGCACACGCGCATATCATACAAGATCCCATCATGCGTACGTAGGTCTGAAATGCAAGAGGGAGGTTGGGGGGAGATTGGCATGCGCCAGCAACACCACACAGCTCACTGTGACCACAGTGGAGAGGCGCTGCAACAGGACAATACACCAACATCGGAGCAAGGAACTGCGTCGGTCAGGAGGAGAACTATTTCAATAGCATAAAAAGGTTAATGCGTCCCACCCTATGGACACCAGACTTATCAAGTCACTGTTGCCAGAGTCTCATACAATGACTCTGAACCTCTAAGCACACTATTTGACTGTCCACACCCTGCTGTGCCTATTACCCATCTCCTCCACCACCCTCAACACTGACCCACACATCATTCACCCACAAAGATACAATAAAGGTAGTTTGGATAAATTAGCTAAATGAAATGGATTTAACCAATTTATCTAAATGACCATTTTTGGATGTTTTCCAGTGTTTGTGAACAAATGGTCAATTGTAATTTGCTGCCACATATTAGCATAATTTTGTTTCAACTAGAAAAAAAAATTGGACAGATAATCTAAGTGTGGATCCAGTTTAAAGGTCCGTATTCACGGCCCGATTTTGGGGAGAGATGTGTGCTGAGCGAACTGCTCAGCACACATCTCTCCCCCCGCTCAGCACAGCGTGATGTGTGCTGAGCGTACGGGGGGTGGGGGGGGCGCTCATTTCACCCCCTGTGTAGGGCATTCTGTGTGTATCCAGCTTAACAGGTGTGAGCATCATACAACTACTGACTTGCGAGTAACTATACAGCAGCTCCATACCTTGTGACTTGAAGAAACACCAGTTAACCCCAGGAATGCTGCAGTCAAAGCAACAATTCCTCTTCTTCAATTACCATTTTAATAATAGGGTAAAGAAAATGAAGTGGATTTTTGAAAGAAAATAATACTGTCAATATACTATTAAAACAAATTAAAATGGTAAAAGTTATTGTACTTTAAGTAAAAATAAAAGAGACAAAATATCAATCCCAGTTTTGGATTACTTTAATTAACAAAAAAAATGCATATAGCAGAGGATAGTTTCAATCTGCCTACCTCTGGGTTATGGGCCCAGCATGCTTCCATTGCAGTACTCTGCTGCACATGTAAGTGCAAGAGATCCTGAAGCACTCACTCATCATGGGAAAGTACCAATGTGTTTCTTCGTTGGTTGATGGAAGAAACATCTTACAAAAACTCTCCAGATTATTGACTTTTTAAAGTTTTTCTAGGAAACGTTTTAGATGAATGCTTATTAGCCTTTGTCAGTATGGACTTTTGCAAAGTGTCTCTGTGGCGCAATCGGTTAGTGTGTTTGGCTATTAACCAAAAGGTTGGTGGTTCAATCCCACCCAGGGACGTAATTAACCTTGTGATCAGATTTTGGTGATATTTAAGTAGACAAGTCAAAATTTCAAACCTCCTCTTATGGTGTAGGGTACATGGCCTTCTCTGATGTAATCAGAGTTAGATTTGATTCAGTGATTTTATAAAAAACAGCTAGGAAGCACAATTTAGCAGTGGGTTGCAGAGAAAAAAAATATGCTGGCAGAAAAATCCAATCGAGTGATTAAACAGCTCTTCATTTTCTGGCTTTATTTTTATGCTAACAAATTTGTTCTCTGAAAAGTGTCCACAAAGCCAAGTCTCTGATTAACACCTTTGTAAGGATGGTTTTTCACCTATTACTAAATTAAACTTGCTTCATTGGAAAGGCAGCAAGATGCATCCTCATTTCAATGTCTACTGAAATAATACAAGTTGACACCAGGAAACATTAACGCCACTGCATCCTTGCTGCTTTCTCATGTGGAAGTCTGTTTAATGTGAAAACAAATGTGTGTGTTTTTTTCAACCTGGAAGCCCAACATCGATTAAGATCGATCTTAAATAGACCCCTGGGTTTTAAGGATAACCATGGTTGAGTCCAATGGTTAATTCACATTGACCGAAGTTCTAATTAAGTCACCTGTGCTCAAGCATGATATCCTTAAAATCTGGATTGCAATGACAGCATTTTGGAACTATGCCTAAGGGTTTAATTTTTACATTTATCCACTGACAATAAATCTACCTACAATATCCCTGTAACTGTTATGATTACAGTATTTCACTAAATAATTTAATTTGCTGAACCTTCTGTAAAAAGAAATATTAAGCTGCTGTAATTCCCAGATGCAGCAAATTTGTTAGCTAGTGGGCAAAACCATGTGCACTGCAGGGATGGGGGGGGGCAGATATAACATTTGCAGAGAGATTTAGGTGGCTTATATTGTTTGTGTGCAGGGTAAATACTGGCTGTTTTGTTTTTACACTGCAATTTAGATTTCAGTTTGAACACACCGCACCAAAATCTAACTCTCTCTGCACATATTATACACCCCCCCCCCCTGCAGTGTACATGGTTTTAGCTAATAAATTTGCTGCTGTGATCAGATCTGAGTTAAGCCCTATGTATTTGGCACTGGCAAAGGGTTAGAGGCCTTGCTGTAGAGCTCACACCTTTCTTATCATGCATTGTAATATTTCCTATGTCCTGATGTTGTGCTCTCTGCTCCATCCAAGTAAACAGCAATGTAGCATGGCTATCAAAGAGCGTGAAGATTGCAGATTTCCTGGGATTAATGCTAAGGAATGCTATTCCAGAGGCTGCTGCTTTAATTCAAGTGTCACTGGGGTTAAATGGTGTTTTTACCTTAAAAACACAGGTAGAGTATATAGTACAGTGGTAAAGTGGGAGCATGTAGTGCTATTGATTACAGATTTGATGGAGCTTAAACATGGATAAGGTCCATGGCTCTAAAGGGGGGTACTCACGGAGCGATATTCTAAGCAATCTGACTAGATTGCTTAGAATATCGGCAGGATCGCTCCGTGTGTAGCCCCCTCGGCGATAGCGATGCGCGGCCCCGCACATCGCTATCGCCGCTGCTAGATTGGCCTGCATGCAGGCCAATCTAGCGGGTCGCTCACTTCACCCGCTGGGTGAAGTGAGCGGCCCCTCCGTCTCCCCCCGCACGCTCAGCACAGATCGCGCTGTGCTGAGCGGCAGGAGAGATGTGTGCTGAGCGGTTCGCTCAGCACGCATCTCTCCTTGATCGGCCCGTGAGTACTGGGCATAAGAGTTTATCTTGTGTATCCTTTATTCTTAGTCATGGTCAGATAAGATTAGAAAATACCATTTAAGTGGAAATTTCCTGTTAGCTGTTTTTCAGTTTGCTCAACTGTCTGATTAACTGGTCCTAAAAAAAGGACCAAAGGAGCTAAATTGCCCTGTGATCTAGCTAAATTGCCCCAGTTAAAAAAAAAAAAAACTAAGCTGCTGTAATTCCTGGATGTTTCCTTACTGCATCAACAGGAAGTGACAAGAAACAATGTAATGTGGAACCGTACAGCAGAAGGGATTGCGGCTACCCCACAATAAGTGCAGCGGAATGTAAGAAGAGGCATATACAGTGTTTTGTGGCTGTAGATGAGCTTAGGGGTTTCTGTTAGAGTTCTTCTACTTCTAACTACTCGTACATAAATGAGTAAGCCGCCGATTTATTAAACCTGGTGAAATGATAATTTGCATGGTGATAAAGTACCAGCCAATCAGCTCCTAATTGCCATGTCACAGGCTGGGTTTGAAAAATGACAGTTAGGAGCTGACTGGCTGGTACTTTATCACCTTGCACTTTATCAGTTCACCAGGCTTAATAGATCTGCCCCAATGTTTCAAAATGGAATGCATCAAGAGAACGGTGTTAGTATTGTATAAATACACACAGCTCCTGGTATTTCCTTGTGGTCTCCCATCCAAGTACTATAACCAGGACCAACACTGCTCAGCTTCCATGATCAGGAGAGATTGGGCAAATCCAGTGTGCTGTGGCTGTAGATGAGCTGGTGGTTTCTGTTACAGCTCTTCTACTTCTAACTTCTGGTACATAAAAGAATACATGTAAAAATTAAATGTACCAAGAAAATGGTGTTGGTAGTTTAAAAACACCTAAAGAATCTGATACTACCAAGCAGTCTCCCATCCATGTATTAACAAAGTCCAATACTGCTTTGCTTCAAAAATCAAATGAGATTGGGCATATCCAGTGTGGTGTGGCTTTAGATAAGCTTTGTGGTTTCTGTTAGAGCTCTTCTACTTCTAACTACTGGTACATTAATGAATATGTATAAGGTTGTAGTTTATCCAATATGCCTTTACTACCTTACATTTCAACCCCCCCTCCCTCCCCTCTTCTCCTTATAGCTTCCTTAGTTCTCTCCTCCTCGTGTGTGCGTTATTTGTTTTCTCATACGTCCTAGAGGATGCTGGGGTCACATTAAGAACCATGGGGTATAGACGGGATCCGCAGGAGACATGGGCACTTTAAGACTTTCAAAGGGTGTGAACTGTCTCCTCCCTCTATGCCCCTCCTCCAGACTCCAGTTTTAGTATTGTGCGCAGTGATACTGGATGCACTACAGGGGAGCTCTACTGAGTTTCTCTGAAAAGACTTGTTAGTTTTTTTTATTTTCAGGGAGGCTGCTGGCAACAGTCTCCCTGCTTCGTGGGACTTAGGGGAGAGAAGTATGACCAACTTCTAGTGAGTTCAATGGCTCTGCTTCAGGCTGACAGGACACCATTAGCTCCTGAGGGTGCTGATCGCTGGGTACGCCTAGATGCACACTCCCGCAGCCTGCCGTCACCCCCTTACAGAGCCAGAAGACAGGTGAGTAGCAGAAGAACAGAAGACTTCTTCTTCAGTGACGGCATTCTGAGGTACCGAGCAGCGAGCGGAACGCTGCGCGCCATGCTCCCACACAAACACAGGCACTGCAGGGTGCAGGGCACGGGGGGGGGGGGGGGGCACCCTGGGCAGCATAAATTCCTCACAAAAGGCTGGAAAAAGTGGACATTAGTGCCTGGGCACTGTCCTTACCCCGCTAGCGTAATTAATTATTTCTGAGCGGGACAGATACGCGCCATTACAGCGGCGGGGCTTCTTCCTCACCTCACCAGAACATCTTTAGAGCATTACAAGTCTATCACTATAGAGTTTATTATTTCCCAGACTGTGTACTTTTGGCGCTGGATTGTGAGCTGAAAAATCCTCTGTGTCCCTCTGACAGATTTACTGACGGTCTGTCCCCCATAAGCCGGTGTGTCTGTGGGTACTTGGTATATGTGTGTCAACATGTCGGTGGCTGAATGTTTTTCCCAAGAGGAAACTATATTAGGAATGCAGACATATGATGGTGGCCCTGTTGGCACCACCAATAACTGACTGGGTAAATGTTTCAGTAATATCAGAGTAAGGTTGGATAAATCTGTGTCCCAGACACAGACGTAGAGAATAGATGTGATATTCATGGCTATGTTTCTTTTCCCTCAGGCCCCGCTGGGTCGCAAAAATGTTATTTTGCCCAGTTACTACACACTGATACTGACACGGATACTGATACTTATGTCGACCATAATGTTTCCTGATTAGATCCAATATTGGCAAGGAGCATTCAGTACATGATTGTGGATATTAAGGACATATTAAAATCACTGAAGACCCTGCTGTTCCTGACAAAGGGGTCTATATGTATGTATATATAGATATATAATGAAAGCTGATGTAACGTTCCTCCATCTCTGTTTGAGAAAGTCTGGGCCAGCTCGACAAGATGGTTTCAAATCCCCAAAAGGATTCTGGTTGTTTATTCATTTCCCGCCGCGGACAGAATAAAGTGGGAGTCACCCCCTGTTCTGCACGGGGCCCTGTCACAAATCCAGCGGATCGTATGCAGGAAGCTACATTATTTCTAGTTATGTAACCACGGGTACATTACTTAGACCTGCCATTACATGTGCATGGGTGAGTAGTAGTATTCAAGAATTGGTCGAATACCTTGTCATCCGATATAGATACCCTGGAGAGATGGGATACTCCTTACGTTGTATCATATCAAGGACACTGCAGCATACTTACGTGAGACTGCAAGGGATATAGGACTCTTGAGTTCACGGGCCAATTTCATGGCAGTGTCGGATAGGAGGGCATTGTGGATTCACCAAGAGAATGCTGATGCTGACTCCAAGAAGAAAGGGAGTCTCTTCCCTATGAAGGTGAAGCCTTGTTTGGTGACTGCCTAGTTAATTTGATCTCGGCAGCTCCCGCAGGTAAGTCAACCTTCTTGCCCTATGTTCCCTCCCAACGGATGAAGACGCATCATTATCTGATGCAGTCATTTCGGCCCAATAGATATGCAAGAAGTTAAGATTCCCCTTTCTTTGCAGGTAGAGGAAGGAGAAGAGAGAAGAGGTCTGCATCCTCTTCAAGATCGCAGGAGCAGAGATCATCCTCTGCTTCTGCCAAATCCACTGCATGACGCTGGGGCTCTCTTGCAGGAGCCCGCACCAGTGGGGGCACGTCTAAAACTCTTCAGTCAGTTCTGGATTCATTCGGACATGGACTCGTGTGTTTTACAAATAGTGTCCCAAGGGTACAAACTGGGGTTTCAAGATGTTCCCCCTCACCGATTGTTCAAACATTAAGTTACTGTGCTATTCCTGGGTTATATAGCGCTGGGGTATGTGCTGGCATACTCTCTCTCTGTCTCTCCAAAGGGCCTTGTGGGGGAAATGTCTTCAGTAAAAGTATTCCCTGTGTGTGTGGTGTGTCGGTGTGTCTCCACTGGGTACAGTATCAAACTGAGGTCTGGAGGAGGGGCATAGAGGGAGGAGCCAGTGCACACCCAGAACTAAAGTCTTTCTTAAAGTGCCCATGTCTCCTGCGGAGCCCGTCTATCCCCATGGTCCTTACGGAGTCCCCAGCATCCTCTAGGACGTTAGAGAAAATAGGATTTTAATACCTACCGGTAAATCCTTTTCTCTTAGTCCGTAGAGGATGCTGGGCACCCGTCCCAGTGTGTACTGTGTCTGCAGTTATTAAATGGCCCTTAACTCCAGAACATTTATGTGGAGATGAAAACATCCAAGGAAGACTTGACCATTTTCCTTGGATGTTTTCCCCCTGTGTGACTGCTCTCCAGCCTCGGAGGGTTGCATCCGTGGTCCCTAGGATCCCGTCCTGGATCCCGAACTATCGCCCCTCTAGGTGGTGAGAACTGTGCAGCCACCAATGGAGTGAGAGTCTGGTCTTGGAAGACAGGATTATCCTCCGGTGCATGTGTAGGTGGGATCCGGACCACTTGTCCAACAGGTCCCACTGGAAATCTCTGGCATGGAACCTGCCAAACTGAATGGCCTCGTAGGCCGCAACCATCTTCCCCAGCAACTGAATGCATTGATGGATTAACACTCTTGCTGGTTTCAGAATTTGTTTGACCAGACTCTGGATCTCCAGAGCCTTTCCACTAGAAGAAAACCTCTTCTGTGTCCAGTATCACTCCCAAAAACAACAACCGCGTCATTGGGACCTACTGCGATTTTGGCAAGTTTAGGAGCCAACCATGTTGTTGAAGAACTGTCAGGGAGAGTAGATGTTTTGCACCAACTGGTCCCTGGATCTCGCCTTTATCAGGAGATCATCCAAGTACGGGATAATTGTGACTCCTTGCTTGCGAAGGAGGACCATCATTTCTGCCATCACCCTGGTGAAAATCCTCGGAGCCGTGGACAGACCAAACGGCAACGTCTGAAATTGGTAATGACAATCCTGAATTGCAAATCTCAGGTAGCTTGATGCAGTGGCTAAATGGGAACATATAAGTAGGCATCCTTTATGTCTACCAAAACCATGAAATCTCCTTTATCCCCCGGACTGGAGATCACTACCCTGAGAGATTCCATCTTGAAATTGAATTTCTTTAGGTAGAAATTAAGGGATTTCAGATTTAAGATTGGTCTGACTGAGCCGTCCGGCTTCTGGACCACGAAGAGGCTTGAATAAAAACCTTCTCCCTGCTGACTAAGGCTGATTTGAACAATCGGTGAGGGGGAACGTCTTGAAACCCCAGTTTGTACCCTTGGGACACTATTTGTAAAACCCACGAGTCCAGGTCCGAATGAATCTAGAACTGACTGAAGAGTTTTAGACGTGCCCCCCACTGGTGCGGGCTCCTGCAAGAGAGCCCCAGCGTCATGCAGTGGATTTGGCAGAAGCAGAGGACGATCTCTGCTCCTGCGATCTTGAAGAGGCTACAGACCTCTTCCCTCTTTTCCTTCCTCTACCTGCAAAGAAAGGGGAATCTTAACTTCTTGCATATCTATTGGGCCGAAATGACTGCGTCAGATAATGATGCGTCTTCATCCGTTGAGAGGGAACATAGGGCAAGAAGGATGACTTACCTGCGGGAGCTGCCGAGATCAAATTAACTAGGCCGTCGCCAAACAAGGCTTCACCTTCATAGGGAAGAGACTCCCTTTCTTCTTGGAGTCAGCATCAGCATTCCCTTGGTGAATCCACAATGCCCTCCTATCCGAGACTGCCATGAAATTGGCCCGTGAGCACTTGTGCCCGGTGTAGGATTTTTAAATATGTGTAGTTTACTGTATGCAAGGGTTTAAAACCTTTTAGGAACTGAGATCTAAGGTGTATTACATGTAGTTTAAAAAAAACAAAAAAGGTTTATTTTATGGCAGTAGTTTCCAAACTGGGGTTCTTGCACTGGTAGCATAGTTTGGTGGTCCAGGACCAATTAAAATTATTTATACTTTATTAAATTGGCAAAACCATTCCCTCACAACATAACTGAACCTGAGGATGACATGCTATAAACACAATTTACTTAATTTTATATTTTTTTCTGAATTTCTCAATAAAAAAAACTTTGGCCTAGGGGTGCCGTGAAACAAATTTTGATACTCTAGGGCAGGGGTGTCAAACCCATGGGCCGCATGCCGCCCCCAATGCATCCTTTTGTGGCCCACAGGCCGGGGTCCGGCAGGGGTCCTTTTGTGGCCCGATCACCTTGCTTAGAGCGAGGGCAGGAGAGTGCAGCCAGAGTCTTTGCTTTCTATGTGCGGCACCATCTTCCCGAAGAGATCACCGGGAAGATAGTGCCTCTTCCACTGGCTACAGCACAGGTATACTGGGGTGGGGTAGCAAACTGGGGGCCCCAATGGGCCCCTCCAGCAGTCCCTCTACCAAAACACGTCTTTTGGTGGTTTTGCGGTGTTGTTATAACTACATGGTGACGATACTGTAGCACAGAGATTTTCAACCATTTACAACTCACGTCACACAGAACAAGATTTAAATATTGACAAGGCACACTGAAATATAATGGTGATGCATGGTGCAGTATCGTGTCCTAGGATGTCATGTCGCAGCTTCTCCATAGGTAACGCCTGAACAGGCCCGGTGACAGGGGGGACAAAGGGGACACTTGTTCAGGGCTCCAAGTATTAAGAACAGAAATAATGGGGCCACAGTGCCAATATTGCTTTTTAAAGTGTATCCACCAACTGCTCAATTTAAGCAGGAAAACAATTAACAGGCCAACTAAACCCTCCCCCCTCCTTTTACCCCATCACTTTGTCCAGTCCCTGTGGTCCATACTGTATTGCCATTATTATGCATGTTGCTGTGCTGGCCCTTTTCTGAATGTCCCTGCCACCGCCACCGAAGAGCTGGATAGCCCAGTATGAAAACCACCTGCCGGCCTCACTGACGGTCCGAGTCAAAGGCTCCATTTTTTTAAAAGATCCCTCTGCCAAGTTAAGGGGGGTTGAGGGGGCCCCAGAGATATCAGTGCACTGGGCCCCGAGATTTCTGTTGCTGGCCCTGACCCTCAGGGGCGTATCTACCCCTTGGCCAGGATGGCACTTGCCAGGGGCACCATCCAGCTGTGCCAACCGTGGCTAAGGGATAGAGTTCTGCAGTCTCGAAAGGGCGCTATGGCAATCAGCGTGGGACTGACCAATTAGACGGTGAGGGAAGGATACTGAAATTGTCCCAACCCTGTTACAGTTTGAAACGCCCCTCAACTGCTGTCCACTGCTTCACTCCTAGCTCTGCCCCTTTGAAATTATTAATCCCTACCCCCCGGTAGGCGGAGTTCTCCAGGCCCATACTCAGGAGTCACCACTGCTGTACATTATGTGCCGGTTGTAGAGGCAGAGCGGGGAACATCAGAGAACGCCACAAATTACACAGTGGGCAAGGAGATGGCTGGAGACAGCTGCACAGCCATGCCTTGCAAGTTCGAGAGAGCTGTTGAATTTCAGCACTTTAAGTCAGAGCCTGCCCCCTGCTGCCCAAGCAGTCCGTGACAGTTAGTGTCGAGGAGGGGGGGATTTGTGCATGTGTGCTATCAGTGTGTGTGTGGGGGGGTGGAGGATGTGTGTGACTGTGAGGGAGCTGTCAGTGTCAGTGGGGAGAGGAGCAGGAGGGAGTTGTCAGTGTGTGGAAGTGATGAGAGTTGTCAGTACTGGGGAAATGTGTGTGTGTGTGTACTAGATTTAGGAGTGTGTGTTTGTGAGAGGTTTCAGTTGGGGAATTAGAGTTCATACTAGAGATGAGCGCCTGAAATTTTTCGGGTTTTGTGTTTTGGTTTTGTGTTCGGTTCCGCGGCCGTGTTTTGGGTTCGACCGCGTTTTGGCAAAACCTCACCGAATTTTTTTTGTCGGATTCGGGTGTGTTTTGGATTCGGGTGTTTTTTTCCAAAAACACTAAAAAACAGCTTAAATCATAGAATTTGGGGGTCATTTTGATCCCAAAGTATTATTAACCTCAAAAACCATAATTTACACTCATTTTCAGTCTATTCTGAATACCTCACACCTCACAATATTATTTTTAGTCCTAAAATTTGCACCGAGGTCGCTGTGTGAGTAAGATAAGCGACCCTAGTGGCCGACACAAACACCGGGCCCATCTAGGAGTGGCACTGCAGTGTCACGCAGGATGTCCCTTCCAAAAAACCCTCCCCAAACAGCACATGACGCAAAGAAAAAAAGAGGCGCAATGAGGTAGCTGTGTGAGTAAGATTAGCGACCCTAGTGGCCGACACAAACACCGGGCCCATCTAGGAGTGGCACTGCAGTGTCACGCAGGATGGCCCTTCCAAAAAACCCTCCCCAAACAGCACATGACGCAAAGAAAAAAAGAGGCGCAATGAGGTAGCTGTGTGAGTAAGATTAGCGACCCTAGTGGCCGACACAAACACCGGGCCCATCTAGGAGTGGCACTGCAGTGTCACGCAGGATGGCCCTTCCAAAAAACCCTCCCCAAACAGCACATGACGCAAAGAAAAAAAGAGGCGCAATGAGGTAGCTGACTGTGTGAGTAAGATTAGCGACCCTAGTGGCCGACACAAACACCGGGCCCATCTAGGAGTGGCACTGCAGTGTCACGCAGGATGTCCCTTCCAAAAAACCCTCCCCAAACAGCACATGACGCAAAGAAAAAAAGAGGCGCAATGAGGTAGCTGTGTGAGTAAGATTAGCGACCCTAGTGGCCGACACAAACACCGGGCCCATCTAGGAGTGGCACTGCAGTGTCACGCAGGATGTCCCTTCCAAAAAACCCTCCCCAAACAGCACATGACGCAAAGAAAAAAAGAGGCGCAATGAGGTAGCTGTGTGAGTAAGATTAGCGACCCTAGTGGCCGACACAAACACCGGGCCCATCTAGGAGTGGCACTGCAGTGTCACGCAGGATGTCCCTTCCAAAAAACCCTCCCCAAACAGCACATGACGCAAAGAAAAAAAGAGGCGCAATGAGGTAGCTGTGTGAGTAAGATTAGCGACCCTAGTGGCCGACACAAACACCGGGCCCATCTAGGAGTGGCACTGCAGTGTCACGCAGGATGTCCCTTCCAAAAAACCCTCCCCAAACAGCACATGACGCAAAGAAAAAAAGAGGCGCAATGAGGTAGCTGTGTGAGTAAGATTAGCGACCCTAGTGGCCGACACAAACACCGGGCCCATCTAGGAGTGGCACTGCAGTGTCACGCAGGATGTCCCTTCCAAAAAACCCTCCCCAATCAGCACATGATGCAAAGAAAAAGAAAAGAAAAAAGAGGTGCAAGATGGAATTGTCCTTGGGCCCTCCCACCCACCCTTATGTTGTATAAACAAAACAGGACATGCACACTTTAACCAACCCATCATTTCAGTGACAGGGTCTGCCACACGACTGTGACTGATATGACGGGTTGGTTTGGACCCCCCCCAAAAAAGAAGCAATTAATCTCTCCTTGCACAAACTGGCTCTACAGAGGCAAGATGTCCACCTCATCTTCACCCTCCGATATATCACCGTGTACATCCCCCTCCTCACAGATTATCAATTCGTCCCCACTGGAATCCACCATCTCAGCTCCCTGTGTACTTTGTGGAGGCAATTGCTGCTGGTCAATGTCTCCGCGGAGGAATTGATTATAATTCATTTTAATGAACATCATCTTCTCCACATTTTCTGGATGTAACCTCGTACGCCGATTGCTGACAAGGTGAGCGGCGGCACTAAACACTCTTTCGGAGTACACACTTGTGGGAGGGCAACTTAGGTAGAATAAAGCCAGTTTGTGCAAGGGCCTCCAAATTGCCTCTTTTTCCTGCCAGTATAAGTACGGACTGTGTGACGTGCCTACTTGGATGCGGTCACTCATATAATCCTCCACCATTCTATCAATGTTGAGAGAATCATATGCAGTGACAGTAGACGACATGTCCGTAATCGTTGTCAGGTCCTTCAGTCCGGACCAGATGTCAGCATCAGCAGTCGCTCCAGACTGCCCTGCATCACCGCCAGCGGGTGGGCTCGGAATTCTGAGCCTTTTCCTCGCACCCCCAGTTGCGGGAGAATGTGAAGGAGGAGATGTTGACAGGTCGCGTTCCGCTTGACTTGACAATTTTGTCACCAGCAGGTCTTTCAACCCCAGCAGACCTGTGTCTGCCGGAAAGAGAGATCCAAGGTAGGCTTTAAATCTAGGATCGAGCACGGTGGCCAAAATGTAGTGCTCTGATTTCAACAGATTGACCACCCGTGAATCCTTGTTAAGCGAATTAAGGGCTGCATCCACAAGTCCCACATGCCTAGCGGAATCGCTCCGTGTTAGCTCCTCCTTCAATGCCTCCAGCTTCTTCTGCAAAAGCCTGATGAGGGGAATGACCTGACTCAGGCTGGCAGTGTCTGAACTGACTTCACGTGTGGCAAGTTCAAAGGGCATCAGAACCTTGCACAACGTTGAAATCATTCTCCACTGCACTTGAGACAGGTGCATTCCACCTACTATATCGTGCTCAATTGTATAGGCTTGAATGGCCTTTTGCTGCTCCTCCAACCTCTGAAGCATATAGAGGGTTGAATTCCACCTCGTTACCACTTCTTGCTTCAGATGATGGCAGGGCAGGTTCAGTAGTTTTTGTTGGTGCTCCAGTTTTCTGTACGTGGTGCCTGTACGCCGAAAGTGTCCCGCAATTCTTCTGGCCACCGACAGCATCTCTTGCACGCCCCTGTCGTTTTTTAAAAAATTCTGCACCACCAAATTCAAGGTATGTGCCAAACATGGGACGTGCTGGAATTGGCCCAGATTTAATGCACACACAATATTGCTGGCGTTGTCCGATGCCACAAATCCACAGGAGAGTCCAATTGGGGTAAGCCATTCCGCGATGATCTTCCTCAGTTGCCGTAAGAGGTTTTCAGCTGTGTGCGTATTCTGGAAAGCGGTGATACAAAGCGTAGCCTGCCTAGGAAAGAGTTGGCGTTTGCGAGATGCTGCTACTGGTGCCGCCGCTGCTGTTCTTGCGGCGGGAGTCCATACATCTACCCAGTGGGCTGTCACAGTCATATAGTCCTGACCCTGCCCTGCTCCACTTGTCCACATGTCCGTGGTTAAGTGGACATTGGGTACAGCTGCATTTTTTAGGACACTGGTGACTCTTTTTCTGCGGTCTGTGTACATTTTCGGTATCGCCTGCCTAGAGAAATGGAACCTAGATGGTATTTGGTACCGGGGACACAGTACCTCCAACAAGTCTCTAGTTGGCTCTGCAGTAATGATGGATACCGGAACCACGTTTCTCACCACCCAGGATGCCAAGGCCTCAGTTATCCGCTTTGCAGTAGGATGACTGCTGTGATATTTCATCTTCCTCGCAAAGGACTGTTGAACAGTCAATTGCTTACTGGAAGTAGTACAAGTGGGCTTACGACTTCCCCTCTGGGATGACCATCGACTCCCAGCGGCAACAACAGCAGCGCCAGCAGCAGTAGGCGTTACACGCAAGGATGCATCGGAGGAATCCCAGGCAGGAGAGGACTCGTCAGAATTGCCAGTGACATGGCCTGCAGGACTATTGGCATTCCTGGGGAAGGAGGAAATTGACACTGAGGGAGTTGGTGGGGTGGTTTGCGTGAGCTTGGTTACAAGAGGAAGGGATTTACTGGTCAGTGGACTGCTTCCGCTGTCACCCAAAGTTTTTGAACTTGTCACTGACTTATTATGAATGCGCTGCAGGTGACGTATAAGGGAGGATGTTCCGAGGTGGTTAACGTCCTTACCCCTACTTATTACAGCTTGACAAAGGGAACACACGGCTTGACACCTGTTGTCCGCATTTCTGGTGAAATACCTCCACACCGAAGAGCTGATTTTTTTGGTATTTTCACCTGGCATGTCAACGGCCATATTCCTCCCACGGACAACAGGTGTCTCCCCGGGTGCCTGACTTAAACAAACCACCTCACCATCAGAATCCTCCTGGTCAATTTCCTCCCCAGCGCCAGCAACACCCATATCCTCCTCATCCTGGTGTACTTCAACACTGACATCTTCAATCTGACTATCAGGAACTGGACTGCGGGTGCTCCTTCCAGCACTTGCAGGGGGCGTGCAAATGGTGGAAGGCGCATGCTCTTCACGTCCAGTGTTGGGAAGGTCAGGCATCGCAACCGACACAATTGGACTCTCCTTGTGGATTTGGGATTTCGAAGAATGCACAGTTCTTTGCTGTGCTGCTTTTGCCAGCTTGAGTCTTTTCATTTTTCTAGCGAGAGGCTGAGTGCTTCCATCCTCATGTGAAGCTGAACCACTAGCCATGAACATAGGCCAGGGCCTCAGCCGTTCCTTGCCACTCCGTGTGGTAAATGGCATATTGGCAAGTTTACGCTTCTCCTCCGACAATTTTATTTTAGGTTTTGGAGTCCTTTTTTTACTGATATTTGGTGTTTTGGATTTGACATGCTCTGTACTATGACATTGGGCATCGGCCTTGGCAGACGACGTTGCTGGCATTTCATCGTCTCGGCCATGACTAGTGGCAGCAGCTTCAGCACGAGGTGGAAGTGGATCTTGATCTTTCCCTAATTTTGGAACCTCAACATTTTTGTTCTCCATATTTTAATAGGCACAACTAAAAGGCACCTCAGGTAAACAATGGAGATGGATGGATTGGATACTAGTATACAATTATGGACGGGCTGCCGAGTGCCGACACAGAGGTAGCCACAGCCGTGAACTACCGCACTGTACTGTGTCTGCTGCTAATATATAGACTGGTTGATAAAGAGATAGTATACTCGTAACTAGTATGTATGTATAAAGAAAGAAAAAAAAACCACGGTTAGGTGGTATATACAATTATGGACGGGCTGCCGAGTGCCGACACAGAGGTAGCCACAGCCGTGAACTACCGCACTGTACTGTGTCTGCTGCTAATATAGACTGGTTGATAAAGAGATAGTATACTCGTAACTAGTATGTATGTATAAAGAAAGAAAAAAAAACCACGGTTAGGTGGTATATACAATTATGGACGGGCTGCCGAGTGCCGACACAGAGGTAGCCACAGCCGTGAACTACCGCACTGTACTGTGTCTGCTGCTAATATATAGACTGGTTGATAAAGAGATAGTATACTCGTAACTAGTATGTATGTATAAAGAAAGAAAAAAAAACCACGGTTAGGTGGTATATACAATTATGGACGGGCTGCCGAGTGCCGACACAGAGGTAGCCACAGCCGTGAACTACCGCACTGTACTGTGTCTGCTGCTAATATATAGACTGGTTGATAAAGAGATAGTATACTCGTAACTAGTATGTATGTATAAAGAAAGAAAAAAAAACCACGGTTAGGTGGTATATACAATTATGGACGGGCTGCCGAGTGCCGACACAGAGGTAGCCACAGCCGTGAACTACCGCACTGTACTGTGTCTGCTGCTAATATAGACTGGTTGATAAAGAGATAGTATACTACTAATATTATATACTGGTGGTCAGGTCACTGGTCACTAGTCACACTGGCAGTGGCACTCCTGCAGCAAAAGTGTGCACTGTTTAATTTTAATATAATATTATGTACTCCTGGCTCCTGCTATAACCTATAACTGGCACTGCAGTAATGCTCCCCAGTCTCCCCCACAATTATAAGCTGTGTGAGCTGAGCAGTCAGACAGATATATAATATATATAGACGATGCAGCACACTGGCCTGAGCCTGAGCAGTGCACACAGATATGGTATGTGACTGACTGAGTCACTGTGTGTATCGCTTTTTTCAGGCAGAGAACGGATATATTAAATAAACTGCACTGTGTGTCTGGTGGTCACTCACTATATAATATATTATGTACTCCTGGCTCCTGCTATAACCTATAACTGGCACTGCAGTAGTGCTCCCCAGTCTCCCCCACAATTATAAGCTGTGTGAGCTGAGCAGTCAGACAGATATATATAATATTATATATAGATAATAGATGATGCAGCACACTGGCCTGAGCCTGAGCAGTGCACACAGATATGGTATGTGACTGAGTCACTGTGTGCTGTGTATCGCTTTTTTCAGGCAGAGAACGGATTATATTATGTACTCCTGGCTCCTGCTATAACCTATAACTGGCACTGCAGTAGTGCTCCCCAGTCTCCCCCACAATTATAAGCTGTGTGAGCTGAGCAGTCAGACAGATATATATAATATTATATATAGATAATAGATGATGCAGCACACTGGCCTGAGCCTGAGCAGTGCACACAGATATGGTATGTGACTGAGTCACTGTGTGCTGTGTATCGCTTTTTTCAGGCAGAGAACGGATTATAAATAAAAGTGGTGGTCACTGGTCACTATCAGCAAAACTCTGCACTGTACACTACTGAGTACTCCTAATGCTCCCCAAAATTAGTAAATCAAGTGTCTCTCTAATCTATTCTAATTCTAAACGGAGAGGACGCCAGCCACGTCCTCTCCCTATCAATCTCAATGCACGTGTGAAAATGGCGGCGACGCGCGGCTCCTTATATAGAATCCGAGTCTCGCGATAGAATCCGAGCCTCGCGAGAATCCGACAGCGTCATGATGACGTTCGGGCGCGCTCGGGTTAACCGAGCAAGGCGGGAAGATCCGAGTCGCTCGGACCCGTGAAAAAAAACATGAAGTTCTGGCGGGTTCGGATTCAGAGAAACCGAACCCGCTCATCTCTAGTTCATACAGTAATTAAATGTTTTCATATTGAGAACTACATCTCCCAGCATATACAGTGTGCTGGGGATGCATTGCTAACAAGCTTTATTTAAAAGTTTAAAAAACATTGCTTTTATGACTGCAATGGTTAAAAAGGGAGAGCTATAAATCAATTTATCAGTGAATGATCGCAGTTTGAGCTGTTACATTTTACTGAACCACCTATCCCTCCACACTCACTACCTGTCCTCAGGATACATTTACCATCCCGGCAGACGGTATACCGGCGGTCATTTGACCGATGTTGGAATCCTGACACCACTTGGGAGACTGGTGCCGGCACACAGACAGCCAACATCCCGAAGGCGAGTATTGGAGGGAGGGTTAGGACCGGGGGAGCGGGTGTTAGGGAAGGCACTAGGAGGGGGGGGGGGTTAGTCCTAGCTGCCACCCCCTGAGGGTTAGCCCTATCCGCCACCCCCCCAGAGGGTTAGGATTAGGTATCATGTGACTGCTGGAATCCCGAGCGCCGGATGCCATACCCAACCCCCTTTACTTTTTCAGGCATTTCTATCTCTCCTCTCTCTATGGTGTTCCGATTGCCCACTTTCCCTTGTGCTTTTCTCTCTCTCTCCTTTGTTTAGAGCATCAGTTTCTGTAGTCCACTTTATCCTTATTTTTTCCAGTGTTTCACTATCTCTCTGATGTAATGAGGATGTATGGTCTAGAGGGATCAGTAATGCATTGTACTGTATAGAGGCGTCAGGGATGTAGCGTAGGGTATAGAGGCGTCAGGGATGTAGCGTAGGTTATAGAGGCATCAGGAATGTAGCGTAGGGAATAGAGGCATCAGGGATGTAGCGTAGGGTATAGAGGCGTCAGGGATGTAGCATAGGGAATAGAGGCGTCAGGGATGTAGCGTAGGGAATAGAGGCATCAGGGATTTAGCTTAGGGAATATAGTAGAGATGAGCGCCTGAAATTTTTCGGGTTTTGTGTTTTGGTTTTGGGTTCGGTTCCGCGGCCGTGTTTTGGGTTCGAACGCGTTTTGGCAAAACCTCACCGAATTATTTTTGTCGGATTCGGGTGTGTTTTGGATTCGGGTGTTTTTTTCCAAAAACACTAAAAAACAGCTTAAATCATAGAATTTGGGGGTCATTTTGATCCCAAAGTATTATTAACCTCAAAAACCATAATTTACACTCATTTTCAGTCTATTCTGAATACCTCACACCTCACAATATTATTTTTAGTCCTAAAATTTGCACCGAGGTCGCTGTGTGAGTAAGATAAGCGACCCTAGTGGCCGACACAAACACCGGGCCCATCTAGGAGTGGCACTGCAGTGTCACGCAGGATGTCCCTTCCAAAAAACCCTCCCCAAACAGCACATGATGCAAAGAAAAAAAGAGGCGCAATGAGGTAGCTGTGTGAGTAAGATTAGCGACCCTAGTGGCCGACACAAACACCGGGCCCATCTAGGAGTGGCACTGCAGTGTCACGCAGGATGGCCCTTCCAAAAAACCCTCCCCAAACAGCACATGACGCAAAGAAAAAAAGAGGCGCAATGAGGTAGCTGACTGTGTGAGTAAGATTAGCGACCCTAGTGGCCGACACAAACACCGGGCCCATCTAGGAGTGGCACTGCAGTGTCACGCAGGATGTCCCTTCCAAAAAACCCTCCCCAAACAGCACATGACGCAAAGAAAAAAAGAGGCGCAATGAGGTAGCTGACTGTGTGAGTAAGATTAGCGACCCTAGTGGCCGACACAAACACCGGGCCCATCTAGGAGTGGCACTGCAGTGTCACGCAGGATGTCCCTTCCAAAAAACCCTCCCCAAACAGCACATGACGCAAAGAAAAAAAGAGGCGCAATGAGGTAGCTGTGTGAGTAAGATTAGCGACCCTAGTGGCCGACACAAACACCGGGCCCATCTAGGAGTGGCACTGCAGTGTCACGCAGGATGTCCCTTCCAAAAAACCCTCCCCAAACAGCACATGACGCAAAGAAAAAAGAGGCGCAATGAGGTAGCTGACTGTGTGAGTAAGATTAGCGACCCTAGTGGCCGACACAAACACCGGGCCCATTTAGGAGTGGCACTGCAGTGTCACGCAGGATGTCCCTTCCAAAAAACCCTCCCCAATCAGCACATGATGCAAAGAAAAAGAAAAGAAAAAAGAGGTGCAAGATGGAATTATCCTTGGGCCCTCCCACCCACCCTTATGTTGTATAAACAAAACAGGACATGCACACTTTAACCAACCCATCATTTCAGTGACAGGGTCTGCCACACGACTGTGACTGATATGACGGGTTGGTTTGGACCCCCCCCAAAAAAGAAGCAATTAATCTCTCCTTGCACAAACTGGCTCTACAGAGGCAAGATGTCCACCTCATCTTCACCCTCCGATATATCACCGTGTACATCCCCCTCCTCACAGATTATCAATTCGTCTCCACTGGAATCCACCATCTCAGCTCCCTGTGTACTTTGTGGAGGCAATTGCTGCTGGTCAATGTCTCCGCGGAGGAATTGATTATAATTCATTTTAATGAACATCATCTTCTCCACATTTTCTGGATGTAACCTCGTACGCCGATTGCTGACAAGGTGAGCAGCGGCACTAAACACTCTTTCGGAGTACACACTTGTGGGAGGGCAACTTAGGTAGAATAAAGCCAGTTTGTGCAAGGGCCTCCAAATTGCCTCTTTTTCCTGCCAGTATAAGTACGGACTGTGTGACGTGCCTACTTGGATGCGGTCACTCATATAATCCTCCACCATTCTATCAATGTTGAGAGATTCATATGCAGTGACAGTAGACGACATGTCCGTAATCGTTGTCAGGTCCTTCAGTCCGGACCAGATGTCAGCATCAGCAGTCGCTCCAGACTGCCCTGCATCACCGCCAGCGGGTGGGCTCGGAATTCTGAGCCTTTTCCTCGCACCCCCAGTTGCGGGAGAATGTGAAGGAGGAGATGTTGACAGGTCGCGTTCCGCTTGACTTGACAATTTTGTCACCAGCAGGTCTTTCAACCCCAGCAGACCTGTGTCTGCCGGAAAGAGAGATCCAAGGTAGGCTTTAAATCTAGGATCGAGCACGGTGGCCAAAATGTAGTGCTCTGATTTCAACAGATTGACCACCCGTGAATCCTTGTTAAGCGAATTAAGGGCTGCATCCACAAGTCCCACATGCCTAGCGGAATCGCTCCCTTTTAGCTCCTTCTTCAATGCCTCCAGCTTCTTCTGCAAAAGCCTGATGAGGGGAATGACCTGACTCAGGCTGGCAGTGTCTGAACTGACTTCACGTGTGGCAAGTTCAAAGGGCATCAGAACCTTGCACAACATTGAAATCATTCTCCACTGCACTTGAGACAGGTGCATTCCATCTCCTATATCGTGCTCAATTGTATAGGCTTGAATGGCCTTTTGCTGCTCCTCCAACCTCTGAAGCATATAGAGGGTTGAATTCCACCTCGTTACCACTTCTTGCTTCAGATGATGGCAGGGCAGGTTCAGTAGTTTTTGGTGGTGCTCCAGTCTTCTGTACGTGGTGCCTGTACGCCGAAAGTGTCCCGCAATTTTTCTGGCCACCGACAGCATCTCTTGCACGCCCCTGTCGTTTTTAAAAAAATTCTGCACCACCAAATTCAAGGTATGTGCAAAACATGGGACGTGCTGGAATTTGCCCATATTTAATGCACACACAATATTGCTGGCGTTGTCCGATGCCACAAATCCACAGGAGAGTCCAATTGGGGTAAGCCATTCCGCGATGATCTTCCTCAGTTGCCGTAAGAGGTTTTCAGCTGTGTGCGTATTCTGGAAAGCGGTGATACAAAGCGTAGCCTGCCTAGGAAAGAGTTGGCGTTTGCGAGATGCTGCTACTGGTGCCGCCGCTGCTGTTCTTGCGGCGGGAGTCCATACATCTACCCAGTGGGCTGTCACAGTCATATAGTCCTGACCCTGCCCTGCTCCACTTGTCCACATGTCCGTGGTTAAGTGGACATTGGGTACAACTGCATTTTTTAGGAGACTGGTGAGTCTTTTTCTGACGTCCGTGTACATTCTCGGTATCGCCTGCCTAGAGAAGTGGAACCTAGATGGTATTTGGTAACGGGGGCACACTGCCTCAATAAATTGTCTAGTTCCCTGTGAACTAACGGCGGATACCGGACGCACGTCTAACACCAACATAGTTGTCAATGACTCAGTTATCCGCTTTGCAGTAGGATGACTGCTGTGATATTTCATCTTCCTCGCAAAGGACTGATGAACATTCAATTGCTTACTGGAAGTAGTACAAGTGGGCTTACGACTTCCCCTCTGGGATGACCATCGACTCCCAGCGGCAACAACAGCAGCGCCAGCAGCAGTAGGCGTTACACGCAAGGATGCATCGGAGGAATCCCAGGCAGGAGAGGACTCGTCAGACTTGCCAGTGACATGGCCTGCAGGACTATTGGCATTCCTGGGGAAGGAGGAAATTGACACTGAGGGAGTTGGTGGGGTGGTTTGCGTGAGCTTGGTTACAAGAGGAAGGGATTTACTGGTCAGTGGACTGCTTCCGCTGTCACCCAAAGTTTTTGAACTTGTCACTGACTTATTATGAATGCGCTGCAGGTGACGTATAAGGGAGGATGTTCCGAGGTGGTTAACGTCCTTACCCCTACTTATTACAGCTTGACAAAGGGAACACACGGCTTGACACCTGTTGTCCGCATTTCTGGTGAAATACCTCCACACCGAAGAGCTGATTTTTTTGGTATTTTCACCTGGCATGTCAACGGCCATATTCCTCCCACGGACAACAGGTGTCTCCCCGGGTGCCTGACTTAAACAAACCACCTCACCATCAGAATCCTCCTGGTCAATTTCCTCCCCAGCGCCAGCAACACCCATATCCTCCTCATCCTGGTGTACTTCAACACTGACATCTTCAATCTGACTATCAGGAACTGGACTGCGGGTGCTCCTTCCAGCACTTGCAGGGGGCGTGCAAATGGTGGAAGGCGCATGCTCTTCACGTCCAGTGTTGGGAAGGTCAGGCATCGCAACCGACACAATTGGACTCTCCTTGTGGATTTGGGATTTCAAAGAACGCACAGTTCTTTGCGGTGCTTTTGCCAGCTTGAGTCTTTTCAGTTTTCTAGCGAGAGGCTGAGTGCTTCCATCCTCATGTGAAGCTGAACCACTAGCCATGAACATAGGCCAGGGCCTCAGCCGTTCCTTGCCACTCCGTGTGGTAAATGGCATATTGGCAAGTTTACGCTTCTCCTCCGACAATTTTATTTTAGGTTTTGGAGTCCTTTTTTTACTGATATTTGGTGTTTTGGTTTTGACATGCTCTGTACTATGCCATTGGGCATCGGCCTTGGCAGACGACGTTGCTGGCATTTCATCGTCTCGGCCATGACTAGTGGCAGCAGCTTCAGCACGAGGTGGAAGTGGATCTTGATCTTTCCCTAATTTTGGAACCTCAACATTTTTGTTCTCCATATTTTAATAGGCACAACTAAAAGGCACCTCAGGTAAACAATGCAGATGGATGGATTGGATACTAGTATACAATTATGGACGGGCTGCCGAGTGCCGACACAGAGGTAGCCACAGCCGTGAACTACCGCACTGTACTGTGTCTGCTGCTAATATATAGACTGGTTGATAAAGAGATAGTATACTCGTAACTAGTATGTATGTATAAAGAAAGAAAAAAAAACCACGGTTAGGTCACTGGTATATACAATTATGGACGGGCTGCCGAGTGCCGACACAGAGGTAGCCACAGCCGTGAACTACCGCACTGTACTGTGTCTGCTGCTAATATATAGACTGGTTGATAAAGAGATAGTATACTCGTAACTAGTATGTATGTATAAAGAAAGAAAAAAAAACCACGGTTAGGTGGTATATACAATTATGGACGGGCTGCCGAGTGCCGACACAGAGGTAGCCACAGCCGTGAACTACCGCACTGTACTGTGTCTGCTGCTAATATATAGACTGGTTGATAAAGAGATAGTATACTCGTAACTAGTATGTATGTATAAAGAAAGAAAAAAAAACCACGGTTAGGTCACTGGTATATACAATTATGGACGGGCTGCCGAGTGCCGACACAGAGGTAGCCACAGCCGTGAACTACCGCACTGTACTGTGTCTGCTGCTAATATATAGACTGGTTGATAAAGAGATAGTATACTCGTAACTAGTATGTATGTATAAAGAAAGAAAAAAAAACCACGGTTAGGTGGTATATACAATTATGGACGGGCTGCCGAGTGCCGACACAGAGGTAGCCACAGCCGTGAACTACCGCACTGTACTGTGTCTGCTGCTAATATATAGACTGGTTGATAAAGAGATAGTATACTCGTAACTAGTATGTATGTATAAAGAAAGAAAAAAAAAACCACGGTTAGGTCACTGGTATATACAATTATGGACGGGCTGCCGAGTGCCGACACAGAGGTAGCCACAGCCGTGAACTACCGCACTGTACTGTGTCTGCTGCTAATATATAGACTGGTTGATAAAGAGATAGTATACTCGTAACTAGTATGTATGTATAAAGAAAGAAAAAAAAACCACGGTTAGGTCACTGGTATATACAATTATGGACGGGCTGCCGAGTGCCGACACAGAGGTAGCCACAGCCGTGAACTACCGCACTGTACTGTGTCTGCTGCTAATATATAGACTGGTTGATAAAGAGATAGTATACTCGTAACTAGTATGTATGTATAAAGAAAGAAAAAAAAACCACGGTTAGGTCACTGGTATATACAATTATGGACGGGCTGCGGAGTGCCGACACAGAGGTAGCCACAGCCGTGAACTACCGCACTGTACTGTGTCTGCTGCTAATATATAGACTGGTTGATAAAGAGATAGTATACTCGTAACTAGTATGTATGTATAAAGAAAGAAAAAAAAACCACGGTTAGGTCACTGGTATATACAATTATGGACGGGCTGCCGAGTGCCGACACAGAGGTAGCCACAGCCGTGAACTACCGCACTGTACACTGGTTGATAAAGAGATAGTAGTATACTCGTAACAACTAGTATGACGACGGTATAAAGAATGAAAAAAAAACCACGGTTAGGTGGTATATAATACAATTATGGTTGGACGGACTGCCTGCCGAGTGCCGACACAGAGGTAGCCACAGCCGTGAACTACCGCACTGTACACTGGTTGATAAAGAGATAGTAGTATACTCGTAACAACTAGTATGACGACGGTATAAAGAATGAAAAAAAAACCACGGTTAGGTGGTATATAATACAATTATGGTTGGACGGACTGCCTGCCGAGTGCCGACACAGAGGTAGCCACAGCCGTGAACTACCGCACTGTACACTGGTTGATAAAGAGATAGTAGTATACTCGTAACAACTAGTATGACGACGGTATAAAGAACGAAAAAAAACCACGGTTAGGTGGTATATATTATAATACAATTATGGATGGACGGACTGCCTGCCGAGTTCCGACACAGAGGTAGCCACAGCCGTGAACTACCGCACTGTACACTGGTTGATAAAGAGATAGTAGTATACTCGTAACAACTAGTATGACGACGGTATAAAGAACGAAAAAAAAACCACGGTTAGGTGGTATATATTATAATACAATTATGGATGGACGGACTGCCTGCCGAGTTCCGACACAGAGGTAGCCACAGCCGTGAACTACCGCACTGTACACTGGTTGATAAAGAGATAGTAGTATACTCGTAACAACTAGTATGACTATGACGACGGTATAAAGAAAGAAAAAAAAAACCACGGTTAGGTGGTATATAATACAATTATGGATGGACGGACTGCCTGCCGAGTGCCGACACAGAGGTAGCCACAGCCGTGAACTACCGCACTGTACTGTGTCTGCTGCTAATATAGACTGGTTGATAAAGAGATAGTATACAATACTACTAATATACTGGTGGTCAGGCACTGGTCACCACTAGTCACACTGGCAGTGGCACTCCTGCAGCAAAAGTGTGCACTGTTTAATTTTAATATAATATTATTTATCATGTACTCCTGGCTCCTGCTATAACAACCTGCAGTGCTCCCCAGTCTCCCCCACAATTATAAGCTTTATATACAATACATTGATGTGCAGCACACTGGGCTGAGCAGTGCACACAGACTGAGTCACTGTGTGACTGTGTATCATTTTTTTCAGGCAGAGAACGGATATATTAAATAAAACAAACAACTGCACTGTCTCTGGTGGTCACTGGTCACTGTGGTCGTCAGTCACTAAACTCTGTCTGCACTCTGCACTCTCTTCTAATCTACAGTATCACAGCAATCTCTCTCTCTCTCTCTCTTCTAAATCTAATCTAAATGGAGAGGACGCCAGCCACGTCCTCTCCCTATCAATCTCAATGCACGTGTGAAAATGGCGGCGACGCGCGGCTCCTTATATAGAATCCGAGTCTCGCGAGAATCCGACAGCGTCATGATGACGTTCGGGCGCGCTCGGGTTAACCGAGCAAGGCGGGAAGATCCGAGTCGCTCGGACCCGTGAAAAAAAAAGTGAAGTTCGTGCGGGTTCGGATTCAAAGAAACCGAACCCGCTCATCTCTAGAATATAGGCATCAGGGATGTACTAGCAGGTATATAGAGGTCAGTGTACTGTATAGAGGGGTCAGTAATGCAGTGATGGTTATAGAAAGGTCAGTGATGTAGTGTAGGGTATAGAGGGGTCAGTTATGTAGTGTGGGGTAAAGAGGGGTCAGTAAAGATACTAAGCTGAAGTACTTAGAACACTTCTTGAATTAAGACACAACCTGCAAGAAAAAGTATGCAATATGGGTGAAAAGGCAAATGTCAGAGGTCTGATACAAGTAACCAGCTCCACACCTTGCACCACATAGCGTTATGTTAAACTGGGATATGTTCTTTTTTGGTGTGTGTGTATGTGTGTGGGGGGGGGGGGGGTGCCAAAGGAAATTTTTGCCATTGGCTCCTTTGGTCTAGAACCAGCCCTGATCACAAAATATTTTTGTCTAAGCAGACTGGACATTGATCAGCGTTGGCTCATTCTCAGCCCCCCGCCCAGCCTCTGCTGCCAACAGACTGCTATTAGCTAGTTAACCTTCTGCCTTCCCTATCTATGACACAGACTGCTGCTAATGCTACCAGACTGTTCCCAGTGGCTTCACACCAACAGTGAATCCCAGCCGATGATGTAGGGCAGCGTGTGGGGGAGGGGGTCAGTTGCTGTGGCTCCAACATGGTAACCGCCAATGGACTGCAATGCTTTATCGAAAGGGGGGGCGCCAGTCCCTTACTTTGCCAGGGGCGCTTGGACCCCTAGCTACACCTCTGTTGACCCTAACCGATACCCCTAAACTAACCATAATTCCTGCAGTAAAAAATCCATGTTTCTATGTATATAGGGGGTCATTCCGAGTTGATCGCATGCTGCCGTTGTTCGCTGCGTAGCAATCAGTTGAAAAAAAATGGCTAATCTGTGCATGCGCATGCTCCGTAATGTGCATGCGCATCGTACGGGTACAAAGTCCATTGTGGTTTTGCACTAGTTCTAGCGATTATTCCAATCACAGAACAGGCCACAAGGAGATTGACAGAAAGAGGGCATTTCTGGGTGGCAACTGACCGTTTTCAGGGAGTGCTTGGAAAAATGCAGGCGTGGCAGAAGAAATGCAGACGTGGCTGGGCATTCGCTGGATGGGTGTGTGACATCAAAAGCCGTCCCTCGGTTGTTAGAATCAACGCACACGAAGTGTAACTACAGTGCTGGTCTTATTTTGAAACGATTTTGCAGGCGCTCTGCTGCTCAAGTGTTCGCACTTCTCCAAAGTGAATATACACTCTCCAGTGGGCAGCGACAATGCGTTTGCATGGCTGCTAAAAACTGCTAGCGAGCAATCAACTCAGAATGACCCCCATAGTGTATTGCAAGAAAATATCTGTAAATCCAATGGTACCGTAAGTGCGGTATATACTCGCACTTCTTTGCGGGGTGAGAACATCTCCCCTAAGTGAAGTCAGCCCTATGAATAGAGTTTGTGTGATCCCTGTGCAGCAGTCACAGAAAGGGTTCATCTCTGCAGTTTGTCACTCAAATTACATTGCTGCATTTTTTTCTAGAAGTGGATCTGAGAGCTGTTACCCGCAGACCAGCTACAATAATTATCCTGGGTACTCACTAGACCAGTGGTTCTCAAACTGCACCCTGGGGTGCCTCAGGACACTTGCAGGGGTGCCTTGGATTGGTGGTCCAGGACCAATTCAAAATATTTATAGTTAGTGTTATAGGCAAAACCAGTGCTGTTGGCTGGCAATCATAACATATGTGCACAAGCAGAAGCAAATCCTGTCCCCTACCAAAGGGCCAGTGCTAGGGTGTTTGGCGCCTCCCTGCAAACTATTAATTTGGGCCCTCTCTCCAATACTTAATAAAGGGACAGTGCGCTCCTTAAAAAAAGAAGGTGTGGTATCACAAGGAAGGGGCATGGCCACACAATAGCACCCCAAATCAAAATACGCCACACAGTAGCACTATCTTATTGTCATTACACCGCATGTAATAATAATAATAATAATACCCACAGTCGCAGTGCCCTTTATACACATAACCACCATATCAGTGCAGCTTACACACATAATGCCAACAGTAGCAGTGCCCCTTCTACACATGCCCACGGTGGCAATCCTTTACATGGCAAATATCAACCTGGTTTTGCCATGTAAAGGATTGCCACTTTAAAAACAAACAATCAAACAAAAACAAAAAAAACAACAGGAAAAAACACAAAATCTCTCACTTTCTGATTCTCACACCCTATTACATTCCTCTCTATATATTTAAATGTTTCTATTACTGTATGTTCCCTCTTCCCTTCTCCAAACTATACACATCAACATTTTTTAGTATTTCCAGGTAAGTTTTGTGATGTAGGCCATGCACAATTTTAGTTGCCCTAATGTATTTACAGCCTTCTGGAGATATGGCTTCTGGAACTGAACACAGGATTCTAAATGTGGCTGTACCAAGGACCTATACAGTGGCATTACAGGTTGAGTATCCCTTATCCAAAATGCTTGGGACCAGAGGAATTTTGGATATCGGATTTTTCTGTATTTTGGAATAATTGCATACCATAACGAGATATTATGGTGATGGGACCTAAATCTAAGCACAGAAGGCATTTATGTTTCATATACACCTTATACACACAGCCTGAAGGTCATTTTAGCCAATATTTTTTATAACTTTGTGCATTAAACAAAGTGTGTGTACATTCACAGAATTCATTTATGTTTCATATACACCTTATACACACAGTCTGAAGTTCATTTAATACAATATTTTTAATAACTTTGAGTATTAAACAAAGTTTGTGTACACTGAGCCATCAAAACACAAAGGTTTCACTATCTCAGTCTCACTCAAAAAAGTCCGTATTTCGGAATATTCCGTATTTCGGAATATTTGGATATGGGATACTCAACCTGTATTACTTTTTTCTGCTACTGGTTCTTTAACCTATGCAAACAAGCATCTGACTTGCCTTTCCTATTGCTTTGTTACATTGCTTACCTGAAATAGTAATACTTAGATAGCTTTCCTCTTGCCATTATAATGCCCTTAATATTATAGTTAGCCTTTGCATTTTTGAGACGTGTATGATTTTGCATTTTTTGGCATTAAATGTTGCCATGTTCTTGACCATTCCTCTAGTCCAGGGGCGGAACTGCCAGAGACAACGGAGTCAGTTGCCGCCGGGCTCCAGCCCTAAAGGGGCTTCCTCCATTGCCCCCCGGCTGTTACGTGCCCTTCCTACTAAATAGACAAAGGCGCTACCAGCAGGGTCTCGCAGTTTGTACATTCCATGCCGTAACACCCTTCTTTCCAGCTTCACAATGAAGCTATTGGTACTTTGCAAAAAAAAAAATTATTAGCATTGCAACTCAGCATATCAATGCAGTGTGCAGCCACACACTCCATATATCTGCTCAGCCACAAAGCTGATTATTTCTTCACAAAGTACAAGGTGAGCTCCAAATAGAATTCTCTAGCTTAGATTATACCTTTCTATGCAAGGGTAAATAGCTCAATTGTTTGACTGCAATGCCACAGGAAATGGTTTGGATCCAAGACAGTGTGACTGAATAATAAAGAAACCTTAAGATGAGTTCATGAATGTTGTATAAGTATTAGTGAGAGAAGGGGTCAGGAGCATGCTAGGCTGCAAAAAATAAGGTAGGCTGCAAGTGAAAGTAATGATCTCCTATATATTTTCCCAGATCTGTCACTCTGTGTGGCTAACTCTGGGGGAAGTCACAGCAATGGGCGGAGACGGCAACTGCAGGACGATACACCAGTGCCAGCAGCAGACCGTAACAAAGTGACAGATCAGGGAGAATATATAGGAGGTAGGGAGGTGGCCATGGTACATGGCTGGCCAAGGGACACTAGCTCATGTACCCCTTTGCCACTGAGGCTGGCCACCAAGGATGGACCTGTCACCAGTGCACATGCAATAACCTCTTCTGCTGCCCTCTTTGCAACTCAGATTGCCCAGTGCTCCCCTTCGCTAACAGTCCACAAAGTTTCCCCATCTCACGATCTGCCTCCTCACCCCCACTTTCATCTCTACAGCACACGCGCATATCATACAAGATCCCATCATGCGTACGTAGGTCTGAAATGCAAGAGGGAGGTTGGGGGGAGATTGGCATGCGCCAGCAACACCACACAGCTCACTGTGACCACAGTGGAGAGGCGCTGCAACAGGACAATACACCAACCTCGGAGCAAGGAACTGCGTCGGTCAGGAGGAGAACTATTTCAATAGCATAAAAAGGTTAATGCGTCCCACCCTATGGACACCAGACTCATCAAGTCACTGTTGCCAGAGTCTCATACAATGACTCTGAACCTCTAAGCACACTATTTGACTGTCCACACCCTGCTGTGCCTATTAACCATCTCCTCCACCACCCTCAACACTGACCCACACATCATTCACCCACAAAGATACAATAAAGGTAGTTTGGATAAATTAGCTAAATGAAATGGATTTAACCAATTTATCTAAATGACCATTTTTGGATGTTTTCCAGTGTTTGTGAACAAATGGTCAATTGTAATTTGCTGCCACATATTAGCATAATTTTGTTTCAACTAGAAAAAAAAATTGGACAGATAATCTAAGTGTGGATCCAGTTTAAAGGTCCGTATTCACGGCCCGATTTTGGGGAGAGATGTGTGCTGAGCGAACTGCTCAGCACACATCTCTCCCCCCGCTCAGCACAGCGTGATGTGTGCTGAACGTACGGGGGGTGGGGGTGGCGCTCATTTCACCCCCTGTGTAGGGCATTCTGTGTGTATCCAGCTTAACAGGTGTGAGCATCATACAACTACTGACTTGCGAGTAACTATACAGCAGCTCCATACCTTGTGACTTGAAGAAACACCAGTTAACCCCGGGAATGCTGCAGTCAAAGCAACAATTCCTCTTCTTCAATTACCATTTTAATAATAGGGTAAAGAAAATGAAGTGGATTTTTGAAAGAAAATAATACTGTCAATATACTATTAAAACAAATTAAAATGGTAAAAGTTATTGTACTTTAAGTAAAAATAAAAGAGACAAAATATCAATCCCAGTTTTGGATTACTTTAATTAACAAAAAAAATGCATATAGCAGAGGATAGTTTCAATCTGCCTACCTCTGGGTTATGGGCCCAGCATGCTTCCATTGCAGTACTCTGCTGCACATGTAAGTGCAAGAGATCCTGAAGCACTCACTCATCATGGGAAAGTACCAATGTGTTTCTTCGTTGGTTGATGGAAGAAACATTTTACAAAAACTCTCCAGATTATTGACTTTTTAAAGTTTTTCTAGGAAACGTTTTAGATGAATGCTTATTAGCCTTTGTCAGTATGGACTTTTGCAAAGTGTCTCTGTGGCGCAATCGGTTAGTGTGTTTGGCTATTAACCAAAAGGTTGGTGGTTCAATCCCACCCAGGGACGTAATTAACCTTGTGATCAGATTTTGGTGATATTTAAGTAGACAAGTCAAAATTTCAAACCTCCTCTTATGGTGTAGGGTACATGGCCTTCTCTGATGTAATCAGAGTTAGATTTGATTCAGTGATTTTATAAAAAACAGCTAGGAAGCACAATTTAGCAGTGGGTTGCAGAGAAAAAAAATATGCTGGCAGAAAAATCCAATCGAGTGATTAAACAGCTCTTCATTTTCTGGCTTTATTTTTATGCTAACAAATTTGTTCTCTGAAAAGTGTCCACAAAGCCAAGTCTCTGATTAACACCTTTGTAAGGATGGTTTTTCACCTATTACTAAATTAAACTTGCTTCATTGGAAAGGCAGCAAGATGCAGCCTCATTTCAATGTCTACTGAAATAATACAAGTTGACACCAGGAAACATTAACGCCACTGCATCCTTGCTGCTTTCTCATGTGGAAGTCTGTTTAATGTGAAAACAAATGTGTGTGTTTTTTTCAACCTGGAAGCCCAACATCGATTAAGATCGATCTTAAATAGACCCCTGGGTTTTAAGGATAACCATGGTTGAGTCCAATGGTTAATTCACATTGACCGAAGTTCTAATTAAGTCACCTGTGCTCAAGCATGATATCCTTAAAATCTGGATTGCAATGACAGCATTTTGGAACTATGCCTAAGGGTTTAATTTTTACATTTATCCACTGACAATAAATCTACCTACAATATCCCTGTAACTGTTATGATTACAGTATTTCACTAAATAATTTAATTTGCTGAACCTTCTGTAAAAAGAAATATTAAGCTGCTGTAATTCCCAGATGCAGCAAATTTGTTAGCTAGTGGGCAAAACCATGTGCACTGCAGGGATGGGGGGGGGGGCAGATATAACATTTGCAGAGAGATTTAGGTGGGTTATATTGTTTGTGTGCAGGGTAAATACTGGCTGTTTTGTTTTTACACTGCAATTTAGATTTCAGTTTGAACACACCGCACCAAAATCTAACTCTCTCTGCACATATTATACACCCCCCCCCCCCCTGCAGTGTACATGGTTTTAGCTAATAAATTTGCTGCTGTGATCAGATCTGAGTTAAGCCCTATGTATTTGGCACTGGCAAAGGGTTAGAGGCCTTGCTGTAGAGCTCACACCTTTCTTATCATGCATTGTAATATTTCCTATGTCCTGATGTTGTGCTCTCTGCTCCATCCAAGTAAACAGCAATGTAGCATGGCTATCAAAGAGCGTGAAGATTGCAGATTTCCTGGGATTAATGCTAAGGAATGCTATTCCAGAGGCTGCTGCTTTAATTCAAGTGTCACTGGGGTTAAATGGTGTTTTTACCTTAAAAACACAGGTAGAGTATATAGTACAGTGGTAAAGTGGGAGCATGTAGTGCTATTGATTACAGATTTGATGGAGCTTAAACATGGATAAGGTCCATGGCTCTAAGAGTTTATCTTGTGTATCCTTTATTCTTAGTCATGGTCAGATAAGATTAGAAAATACCATTTAAGTGGAAATTTCCTGTTAGCTGTTTTTCAGTTTGCTCAACTGTCTGATTTACTGGTCCTAAAAAAGGACCAAAGGAGCTAAATTGCCCTGTGATCTAGCTAAATTGCCCCAGTTAAAAAAAAAAAAAAACTAAGCTGCTGTAATTCCTGGATGTTTCCTTACTGCATCAACAGGAAGTGACAAGAAACAATGTAATGTGGAACCGTACAGCAGAAGGGATTGCGGCTACCCCACAATAAGTGCAGCGGAATGTAAGAAGAGGCATATACAGTGTGGTGTGGCTGTAGATGAGCTTAGTGGTTTCTGTTAGAGTTCTTCTACTTCTAACTACTCGTACATAAATGAGTAAGCAGCCGATTTATTAAACCTGGTGAAATGATAATTTGCATGGTGATAAAGTACCAGCCAATCAGCTCCTAATTGCCATGTCACAGGCTGGGTTTGAAAAATGACAGTTAGGAGCTGACTGGCTGGTACTTTATCACCTTGCACTTTATCAGTTCACCAGGCTTAATAGATCTGCCCCAATGTTTCAAAATGGAATGCATCAAGAGAACGGTGTTAGTATTGTAAAAATACACACAGCTCCTGGTATTTCCTTGTGGTCTCCCATCCAAGTACTAAAACCAGGACCAACACTGCTCAGCTTCCATGATCAGGAGAGATTGGGTAAATCCAGTGTGCTGTGGCTGTAGATGAGCTGGTGGTTTCTGTTACAGCTCTTCTACTTCTAACTTCTGGTACATAAAAGAATACATGTAAAAATTAAATGTACCAAGAAAATGGTGTTGGTAGTTTAAAAACACCTAAAGAATCTGATACTACCAAGCAGTCTCCCATCCATGTATTAACAAAGTCCAATACTGCTTTGCTTCAAAAATCAAATGAGATTGGGCATATCCAGTGTGGTGTGGCTTTAGATAAGCTTTGTGGTTTCTGTTAGAGCTCTTCTACTTCTAACTACTGGTACATTAATGAATATGTATAAGGTTGTAGTTTATCCAATATGCCTTTACTACCTTACCTTTCAACCCCCCCTCCCTCCCCTCTTCTCCTTATAGCTTCCTTAGTTCTCTCCTCCTCGTGTGTGCGTTATTTGTTTTCTCATACGTCCTAGAGGATGCTGGGGTCACATTAAGAACCATGGGGTATAGACGGGATCCGCAGGAGACATGGGCACTTTAAGACTTTCAAAGGGTGTGAACTGTCTCCTCCCTCTATGCCCCTCCTCCAGACTCCAGTTTTAGTATTGTGCGCAGTGATACTGGATGCACTACAGGGGAGCTCTACTGAGTTTCTCTGAAAAGACTTGTTAGTTTTTTTTATTTTCAGGGAGGCTGCTGGCAACAGTCTCCCTGCTTCGTGGGACTTAGGGGAGAGAAGTATGACCAACTTCTAGTGAGTTCAATGGCTCTGCTTCAGGCTGACAGGACACCATTAGCTCCTGAGGGTGCTGATCGCTGGGTACGCCTAGATGCACACTCCCGCAGCCTGCTGTCACCCCCTTACAGAGCCAGAAGACAGGTGAGTAGCAGAAGAACAGAAGACTTCTTCTTCAGTGACGGCATTCTGAGGTACCGAGCAGCGAGCGGAACGCTGCGCGCCATGCTCCCACACAAACACAGGCACTGCAGGGTGCAGGGCACGGGGGGGGGGGGGCACCCTGGGCAGCATAAATTCCTCACAAAAGGCTGGAAAAAGTGGACATTAGTGCCTGGGCACTGTCCTTACCCCGCTAGCGTAATTAATTATTTCTGAGCGGGACAGATACGCGCCATTACAGCGGCGGGGCTTCTTCCTCACCTCACCAGAACATCTTTAGAGCATTACAAGTCTATCACTATAGAGTTTATTATTTCCCAGACTGTGTACTTTTGGCGCTGGATTGTGAGCTGAAAAATCCTCTGTGTCCCTCTGACAGATTTACTGACGGTCTGTCCCCCATAAGCCGGTGTGTCTGTGGGTACTTGGTATATGTGTGTCAACATGTCGGTGGCTGAATGTTTTTCCCAAGAGGAAACTATATTAGGAATGCAGACATATGATGGTGGCCCTGTTGGCACCACCAATAACTGACTGGGTAAATGTTTCAGTAATATCAGAGTAAGGTTGGATAAATCTGTGTCCCAGACACAGACGTAGAGAATAGATGTGATATTCATGGCTATGTTTCTTTTCCCTCAGGCCCCGCTGGGTCGCAAAAATGTTATTTTGCCCAGTTACTACACACTGATACTGACACGGATACTGATACTTATGTCGACCATAATGTTTCCTGATTAGATCCAATATTGGCAAGGAGCATTCAGTACATGATTGTGGATATTAAGGACATATTAAAATCACTGAAGACCCTGCTGTTCCTGACAAAGGGGTCTATATGTATGTATATATAGATATATAATGAAAGCTGATGTAACGTTCCTCCATCTCTGTTTGAGAAAGTCTGGGCCAGCTCGACAAGATGGTTTCAAATCCCCAAAAGGATTCTGGTTGTTTATTCATTTCCCGCCGCGGACAGAATAAAGTGGGAGTCACCCCCTGTTCTGCACGGGGCCCTGTCACAAATCCAGCGGATCGTATGCAGGAAGCTACATTATTTCTAGTTATGTAACCACGGGTACATTACTTAGACCTGCCATTACATGTGCATGGGTGAGTAGTAGTATTCAAGAATTGGTCGAATACCTTGTCATCCGATATAGATACCCTGGAGAGATGGGATACTCCTTACGTTGTATCATATCAAGGACACTGCAGCATACTTACGTGAGACTGCAAGGGATATAGGACTCTTGAGTTCACGGGCCAATTTCATGGCAGTGTCGGATAGGAGGGCATTGTGGATTCACCAAGAGAATGCTGATGCTGACTCCAAGAAGAAAGGGAGTCTCTTCCCTATGAAGGTGAAGCCTTGTTTGGTGACTGCCTAGTTAATTTGATCTCGGCAGCTCCCGCAGGTAAGTCAACCTTCTTGCCCTATGTTCCCTCCCAACGGATGAAGACGCATCATTATCTGATGCAGTCATTTCGGCCCAATAGATATGCAAGAAGTTAAGATTCCCCTTTCTTTGCAGGTAGAGGAAGGAGAAGAGAGAAGAGGTCTGCATCCTCTTCAAGATCGCAGGAGCAGAGATCATCCTCTGCTTCTGCCAAATCCACTGCATGACGCTGGGGCTCTCTTGCAGGAGCCCGCACCAGTGGGGGCACGTCTAAAACTCTTCAGTCAGTTCTGGATTCATTCGGACATGGACTCGTGTGTTTTACAAATAGTGTCCCAAGGGTACAAACTGGGGTTTCAAGATGTTCCCCCTCACCGATTGTTCAAACATTAAGTTACTGTGCTATTCCTGGGTTATATAGCGCTGGGGTATGTGCTGGCATACTCTCTCTCTGTCTCTCCAAAGGGCCTTGTGGGGGAAATGTCTTCAGAAAAAGTATTCCCTGTGTGTGTGTTGTGTCGGTACGCATGTGTCGACATGTCTGAGGAAGAAGGCTATATTAGAGAGGAGCGGGAGCAAATGAACGTGGTGTCTCCGCCGACACCTGATTGGATGGATATGTGGAATGTTTTAAATGCTAGTGTAAACTCATTGCACAAAAGATTAGACAAGGCAGAAGCTTTGGGACAGTCAGGGTCTCAACCAATGCCTAATCCTATGTCGCAGGGACTGTCAGGGTCTCATAAGCGCCCACTATCCAGATGTTGACACAGATACCGACACGGATTCTGACTCCAGTGTCGATTACGATGATGCAAAGTTACAGCCAAAATTGGCAAAATACATTTGATATATGATTATGGCAATAAAAGATGTTTTGCACATCACAGAGGAGCCCCCTATCCCTGACAAGAGGGTACATATGTACAAGGGAAAGAAGCCTGAGGTAACCTTTCCCCCCTCACACGAGCTGAACGAGTTATGTGAAAAAGCTTGGGAATCTCCTGCAGATTTCCAAAAGGATTCCCCTTTCCCATCAACGGATAGGTTACGATGGGAATCCTCCCCTTGGGTGGACAAAGCATTAACACGCTTATCCAAGAAGGTAGCCCTCCCGTCCCAGGATACGGCTACCCTCAAAGAGTCTGCTGACCGCAAACAGGAGATTACCCTGAAGTCCATTTATACACATTCAGGTACCTTACTCAGACAGGCAATTGCGTCGGCCTGGGTGTGTAGTGCTGTAGCGGCATGGACGGATACCCTAGATAAGGCTACTATTTTATTGCCCCTGGGGCATATAAGAGATGCTGTCCTATATATGTGTGTATGCAAACTACAGGTGGTGCTGCAGGGCTCACACCCTTTAACTTGTCTTGTAGAGCAACTCTGGAGCTGTTACTGGGTCCAGCTGCTGCAAGAAATCAGCTTGAATGCTTCAGGGGCTTGGGCATGGCCAACATGAGCCCCACACTGATGGGGGTGTATAAAGCGATCTAGGGGTCATCCAAGCGCAACCCCACAAAGGCCGCCATGCCCTGCGTGACCATTTTCTCTTTTCATATGCAGACGAGGGTTGCAGCCAACTATGCCCATTGCTTGGATGACATCACCGTATGCAAATCCGTCTGCTGCAGACCTTTCCCCAGGAATGCTTGTACTAGTTGTTGCATATGGTTTGATGTTTGAGGGTGCTTCAGTATTAGGCAGCCTTCCGCCCTCTCATGTTCATCTGAAAATATGTGGTCTCCCTGCAGTTCCCTTGTGCTTCCTCAGTTGAATCTCCTTAACTTGACGGGTGTGTGCCCGAGCAGCCGCCCTCCACAGCCCTATCCCAGCACATGCTTTTCTTGCGTATGAGATCTCTTGATCATGAAGATAGTTCTCACAGGGTGAGGTTCATCCATTACATTTTAAAGTAGGAAGGTACAAATTACATATTCAAATTACATATATGTGCTGGATTCAAATGTTTTCCCCCCTTCCTTTCTCAATTGTGCCCATCAGCAGCTATTCTAATGTTGCTGCCAATGGGTGTGACACATTCATTTCTTCTGTGGGGTACACTGGACTCCACAAGGATTCACATTGGGGTGTAGAGTAGGATCTTGATCTGAGGCACCAACAGGCTCAAAGCTTTTGACTGTTCCCAAGATGCTCAGCGCCCCCTCCTCTATAACCTCGCTTCCATGAACAGGGAGCTCAGTTTGTAGTTGGTGCCTTCAGTAGCAGGCCACTTAAGAGGGGGCTGCCTCAGGCAGCCTATTCTTAGCTATTAATTTTGACAAGAAAAGAAGAACTTTTTTTTATAAGAATCTACAAGGGCTGCAGCAGGCTAGGTCTAATAGACATCTTTACTGCAGCTCCATCACTCCCAGCGGCGCAGTATACTCCCGCGCCCTGGTTGCTGGGTCACTGCAGCGGAGGCTCCGGTTTCTTCCTAAGGTAAGTCACACACACAGCGCCCTCCGGGATCACGAGGCCGCTGATGAAAGGGAGGTAAGGGACTTCTGTGCCCACACTATACCGTGATCCAGCGTGGCTGTAGGGGGCGGGCCATGTGCGCACTGGCGTGGACACTGATTACTGGGCAGCTGCTCCACTAGCCACCAGGGACAGTTAAGGAGCACAGCTCTGGGGGGTTTTCTCTTATATTAACCCCATTTTGTACTACCCGCAGTGCATTGTGATAGGTAATAGAGCCTGATTCAGGTTGGATTGCAATCGCAATAAGCAGTCCAACTGCAAAAATTGCTAAGAGCATACACATGCGCCTGCAATTTCTGCGGCACCCCGCAGTTAATGCGATCGCCTCTGACTGTCAATCGGTGCTGGGGGGGGGGGTCAGCAACACTCCATTTCCAAGTCGGAGATGGAGCGGTGCGTGGGCAGGGCTTCAAAATGGGGTCGGCAACGGAGAAACAGGAGGCGTGGTCAGAGCGGTTGTATGACATCACATGCAGCAGCTGCGATCACAAAAATGGTGGCGGCTTCCTGCGCACACATACAGTCTGCACCAACAGGAGGCTAACCCATTTTTTATGATCACGCTGAACTGCACTGCGACTGCAATTTCAGCGTGGTCAAGAAGGGAGGCGGCATGCTGGGTGGCCCCAGCATGCGAACCAAAGGATTGCAAATTCTGTTACTTAGCAGAATTTGCAATCCTTACTGAATTAGGCCCATTGATTACAAAATTTATTTGTAAATATTTGAAGTTTTTCTTCAGGGACTAACACAAAAGATGCTTGGGGCTACTAACACATGGGTAAGCCACGTAAAGCTTCCCATGGGTCAGTGGCATCACAACGGGGTTGCGGCCCACACCCGAGTGTCACCCGCCAAGGGGGGTGACACCAAAGTGCCGGCTCCTCTTCAGTGACAGAATATGGGTGTTTCACTGTGACATTACGTGCAACACCCAGTTTCTGTCACTGTGCAGGAGCCAGCACCACTCACACACTAGTCCCCGGGTGCAGCACTCAACCCCCGGGATACCCGGAGCAACAAAATGGAGATTCAGGCCAACAGGCCACACCCCTACCTATGAGACCATGCCTCCATTTTACCATTGCGCTGCTTATCTGCGCGCACTGCATTACAATCTCCCTCGCTGCCTCTCTGGGTGTCACCAATGATAGTGACACCTTTGCCATGCTTGTAGCAGCTGGTCCTAAGATCTACGCCTCCAGCCCTGAGTGTTTGCCCTTGTGACTTGTTGATCATCATAGCGAAGCAGATTCTTACAGAAAACTGCAGGGGCTTAGATTGAAAAGAAAAACATTGACGAACCCATCATTTCAGCAACAGGGTCTGAAATGACTGGTTGGTTTGGACCCCCACCAAAAAAGAAGCAATCAATCTCTCCTTGCACAAACTGGCTCTACAGAGGCAAGATGTCCACCTCATCATCCTCCGATTCCTCACCCCTTTCACTGTGTACATCGCCCTCCTCACAGATTATTAATTCGTCCCCACTGGAATCCACCATCTCAGATCCCTTTGTACTTTCTGGAGGCAATTGCTGGTGAATGTCTCCACGGAGGAATTGATTATAATTCATTTTGATGATCATCATCTTCTCCACATTTTCTGGAAGTAACCTCGTACGCCGATTGCTGACAAGGTGAGCGGCTGCACTAAACACTCTTTTGGAGTACACACTGGAGGGAGGGCAACTTAGGTAGAATAAAGCCAGTTTGTGCAAGGGCCTCCAAATTGCCTCTTTTTCCTGCCAGTATACATACGGACTGTCTGACGTGCCTACCTGGATGCGGTCACTCATATAATCCTCCACCATTCTTTCAAAGGTGACAGAATCATATGCAGTGACAGTAGACGACATGTCAGTAATCGTTGCCAGATCCTTCAGTCCGGACCAGATGTCAGCACTCACTCCAGACTGCCCTGCATCACCGCCAGCGGGTGGGCTCGGAATTCTTAGCCTTTTCCTCGCACCCCCAGATGCAGGAGAATGTGAAGGAGGAGCTGTTGACGGGTCACGTTCCGCTTGACTTGACAATTTTCTCACCAGCAGGTCTTTGAACCTCTGCAGACTTGTGTCTGCTGGAAAGAGAGATACAATGTAGGTTTTAAATCTAGGATCGAGCACGGTGGCCAAAATTTATTGCTCTGATTTCAACAGATTGAATCCTGGTTAAGCGAATTAAGGGCTCCATCCACAAGTCCCACATGCCTAGCGGAATCGCTCTGTTTTAGCTCCTCCTTCAATGTCTCCAGCTTCTTCTGCAAAAGCCTGATGAGGGGAATGACCTGACTCAGGCTGGCTAGGAAGGATGTAACGTTAAAACTAGAGATGAGCGGGTTCGGTTTCTCTGAAACCGAACCCGCACGAACTTCATGTTTTTTTCACGGGTCCGAGCAGACTCGGATCCTCCCGCCTTGCTCGGTTAACCCGAGCGCGCCCGAACGTCATCATGACGCTGTCGGATTCTCGCGAGACTCGGATTCTATATAAGGAGCCGCGCGTCGCCGCCATTTTCACACGTGCATTGAGATTGATAGGGAGAGGACGTGGCTGGCGTCCTCTCCATTAGAAATTAGATTAGAAGAGAGAGAGAGATTGTGCAGAGTCAGACAGAGTTTACCACAGTGACCAGTGCAGTTGGTGTTAGTTAACTTTTAATTATTTTAATATAATATATCCGTTCTCTGCTATATCCGTTCTCTGCCTGAAAAAAAACGATACACAGCAGCAGCCAGTCACACAGTGTGACTCAGTCTGTGTGCACTCAGCTCAGCCCAGTGTGCTGCACATCAATGTATAAAAGGCAAAGCTTATAATAATTGTGGGGGAGACTGGGGAGCACTGCAGGTTGTTATAGCAGGAGCCCCCAGGAGTACATAATATTATATTAATTTAAAATTAAACAGTGCACACTTTTGCTGCAGGAGTGCCACTGCCAGTGTGACTAGTGGTGACCAGTGCCTGACCACCAGTATAGTAGTATATTGTTGTATGTATTGTATACTATCTCTTTATCAACCAGTCTATATTAGCAGCAGACACAGTACAGTGCGGTAGTTCACGGCTGTGGCTACCTCTGTGTCGGCAGTCGGAACTCGGCAGGCAGTCCGTCCATCCATAATTGTATTACAATATATACCACCTAACCGTGGTATTTTTTTTTCTTTCTTTATACCGTCGTCATAGTGTCATACTAGTTGTTACGAGTATACTACTATCTCTTTATCAACCAGTGTACAGTGCGGTAGTTCACGGCTGTGGCTACCTCTGTGTCGGCAGTCGGCAGGCAGTCCGTCCATCCATAATTGTATTATTATTATAATATATACCACCTAACCGTGGTTTTTTTTTCATTCTTTATACCGTCATAGTGTCATACTAGTTGTTACGAGTATACTACTATCTCTTTATCAACCAGTGTACAGTGCGGTAGTTCACGGCTGTGGCTACCTCTGTGTCGGCAGTCGGCAGGCAGTCCGTCCATCCATAATTGTATTATTATTATAATATATACCACCTAACCGTGGTTTTTTTTTCATTCTTTATACCGTCGTCATAGTGTCATACTAGTTGTTACGAGTATACTACTATCTCTTTATCAACCAGTGTACAGTGCGGTAGTTCACGGCTGTGGCTACCTCTGTGTCGGCAGTCGGCAGGCAGTCCGTCCATCCATAATTGTATTATTATTATAATATATACCACCTAACCGTGGTTTTTTTTTCATTCTTTATACCGTCGTCATAGTGTCATACTAGTTGTTACGAGTATACTACTATCTCTTTATCAACCAGTGTACAGTGCGGTAGTTCACGGCTGTGGCTACCTCTGTGTCGGCAGTCGGCAGGCAGTCCGTCCATCCATAATTGTATTATTATTATAATATATACCACCTAACCGTGGTTTTTTTTTCATTCTTTATACCGTCGTCATAGTGTCATACTAGTTGTTACGAGTATACTACTATCTCTTTATCAACCAGTGTACAGTGCGGTAGTTCACGGCTGTGGCTACCTCTGTGTCGGCAGTCGGCAGGCAGTCCGTCCATCCATAATTGTATTATTATTATAATATATACCACCTAACCGTGGTTTTTTTTTCATTCTTTATACCGTCGTCATAGTGTCATACTAGTTGTTACGAGTATACTACTATCTCTTTATCAACCAGTGTACAGTGCGGTAGTTCACGGCTGTGGCTACCTCTGTGTCGGCAGTCGGCAGGCAGTCCGTCCATCCATAATTGTATTATTATTATAATATATACCACCTAACTGTGGTATTTTTTTTTCTTTCTTTATACCGTCGTCATAGTGTCATACTAGTTGTTACGAGTATACTACTATCTCTTTATCAACCAGTGTACAGTGCGGTAGTTCACGGCTGTGGCTACCTCTGTGTCGGCAGTCGGCAGGCAGTCCGTCCATCCATAATTGTATTATTATTATAATATATACCACCTAACCGTGGTTTTTTTTTCATTCTTTATACCGTCGTCATAGTGTCATACTAGTTGTTACGAGTATACTACTATCTCTTTATCAACCAGTGTACAGTGCGGTAGTTCACGGCTGTGGCTACCTCTGTGTCGGCAGTCGGCAGGCAGTCCGTCCATCCATAATTGTATTATTATTATAATATATACCACCTAACCGTGGTTTTTTTTTCATTCTTTATACCGTCGTCATAGTGTCATACTAGTTGTTACGAGTATACTACTATCTCTTTATCAACCAGTGTACAGTGCGGTAGTTCACGGCTGTGGCTACCTCTGTGTCGGCAGTCGGCAGGTAGTCCGTCCATCCATAATTGTATTATTATTATAATATATACCACCTAACTGTGGTATTTTTTTTTCTTTCTTTATACCGTCGTCATAGTGTCATACTAGTTGTTACGAGTATACTACTATCTCTTTATCAACCAGTGTACAGTGCGGTAGTTCACGGCTGTGGCTACCTCTGTGTCGGCAGTCGGCAGGCAGTCCGTCCATCCATAATTGTATTATTATTATAATATATACCACCTAACCGTGGTTTTTTTATACCACCTAACCGTGGCAGTCCGTCCATAATTGTATACTAGTATCCAATCCATCCATCTCCATTGTTTACCTGAGGTGCCTTTTAGTTCTGCCTATAAAATATGGAGAACAAAAAAGTTGAGGTTCCAAAATTAGGGAAAGATCAAGATCCACTTCCACCTCGTGCTGAAGCTGCTGCCACTAGTCATGGCCGAGACGATGAAATGCCAGCAACGTCGTCTGCCAAGGCCGATGCCCAATGTCATAGTACAGAGCATGTCAAATCCAAAACACCAAATATCAGAAAAAAAAGGACTCCAAAACCTAAAATAAAATTGTCGGAGGAGAAGCGTAAACTTGCCAATATGCCATTTACCACACGGAGTGGCAAGGAACGGCTGAGGCCCTGGCCTATGTTCATGGCTAGTGGTTCAGCTTCACATGAGGATGGAAGCACTCAGCCTCTCGCTAGAAAACTGAAAAGACTCAAGCTGGCAAAAGCACCGCAAAGAACTGTGCGTTCTTTGAAATCCCAAATCCACAAGGAGAGTCCAATTGTGTCGTTTGCGATGCCTGACCTTCCCAACACTGGACGTGAAGAGCATGCGCCTTCCACTATTTGCATGCCCCCTGCAAGTGCTGGAAGGAGCACCCGCAGTCCAGTTCCTGATAGTCAGATTGAAGATGTCAGTGTTGAAGTACACCAGGATGAGGAGGATATGGGTGTTGCTGGCGCTGGGGAGGAAATTGACCAGGAGGATTCTGATGGTGAGGTGGTTTGTTTAAGTCAGGCACCCGGGGAGACACCTGTTGTCCGTGGGAGGAATATGGCCGTTGACATGCCAGGTGAAAATACCAAAAAAATCAGCTCTTCGGTGTGGAGGTATTTCACCAGAAATGCGGACAACAGGTGTCAAGCCGTGTGTTCCCTTTGTCAAGCTGTAATAAGTAGGGGTAAGGACGTTAACCACCTCGGAACATCCTCCCTTATACGTCACCTGCAGCGCATTCATAATAAGTCAGTGACAAGTTCAAAAACTTTGGGTGACAGCGGAAGCAGTCCACTGACCAGTAAATCCCTTCCTCTTGTAACCAAGCTCACGCAAACCACCCCACCAACTCCCTCAGTGTCAATTTCCTCCTTCCCCAGGAATGCCAATAGTCCTGCAGGCCATGTCACTGGCAAGTCTGACGAGTCCTCTCCTGCCTGGGATTCCTCCGATGCATCCTTGCGTGTAACGCCTACTGCTGCTGGCGCTGCTGTTGTTGCCGCTGGGAGTCGATGGTCATCCCAGAGGGGAAGTCTTAAGCCCACTTGTACTACTTCCAGTAAGCAATTGACTGTTCAACAGTCCTTTGCGAGGAAGATGAAATATCACAGCAGTCATCCTACTGCAAAGCGGATAACTGAGTCCTTGACAACTATGTTGGTGTTAGACGTGCGTCCGGTATCCGCCGTTAGTTCACAGGGAACTAGACAATTTATTGAGGCAGTGTGCCCCCGTTACCAAATACCATCTAGGTTCCACTTCTCTAGGCAGGCGATACCGAGAATGTACACGGACGTCAGAAAAAGACTCACCAGTGTCCTAAAAAATGCAGTTGTACCCAATGTCCACTTAACCACGGACATGTGGACAAGTGGAGCAGGGCAGGGTCAGGACTATATGACTGTGACAGCCCACTGGGTAGATGTATGGACTCCCGCCGCAAGAACAGCAGCGGCGGCACCAGTAGCAGCATCTCGCAAACGCCAACTCTTTCCTAGGCAGGCTACGCTTTGTATCACCGCTTTCCAGAATACGCACACAGCTGAAAACCTCTTACGGCAACTGAGGAAGATCATCACGGAATGGCTTACCCCAATTGGACTCTCCTGTGGATTTGTGGCATCGGACAACGCCAGCAATATTGTGTGTGCATTAAATATGGGCAAATTCCAGCACGTCCCATGTTTTGCACATACCTTGAATTTGGTGGTGCAGAATTTTTTAAAAAACGACAGGGGCGTGCAAGAGATGCTGTCGGTGGCCAGAAAAATTGCGGGACACTTTCGGCGTACAGGCACCACGTACAGAAGACTGGAGCACCACCAAAAACTACTGAACCTGCCCTGCCATCATCTGAAGCAAGAAGTGGTAACGAGGTGGAATTCAACCCTCTATATGCTTCAGAGGTTGGAGGAGCAGCAAAAGGCCATTCAAGCCTATACAATTGAGCACGATATAGGAGATGGAATGCACCTGTCTCAAGCGCAGTGGAGAATGATTTCAACGTTGTGCAAGGTTCTGATGCCCTTTGAACTTGCCACACGTGAAGTCAGTTCAGACACTGCCAGCCTGAGTCAGGTCATTCCCCTCATCAGGCTTTTGCAGAAGAAGCTGGAGGCATTGAAGAAGGAGCTAACACGGAGCGATTCCGCTAGGCATGTGGGACTTGTGGATGCAGCCCTTAATTCGCTTAACAAGGATTCACGGGTGGTCAATCTGTTGAAATCAGAGCACTACATTTTGGCCACCGTGCTCGATCCTAGATTTAAAGCCTACCTTGGATCTCTCTTTCCGGCAGACACAGGTCTGCTGGGGTTGAAAGACCTGCTGGTGACAAAATTGTCAAGTCAAGCGGAACGCGACCTGTCAACATCTCCTCCTTCACATTCTCCCGCAACTGGGGGTGCGAGGAAAAGGCTCAGAATTCCGAGCCCACCCGCTGGCGGTGATGCAGGGCAGTCTGGAGCGACTGCTGATGCTGACATCTGGTCCGGACTGAAGGACCTGACAACGATTACGGACATGTCGTCTACTGTCACTGCATATGATTCTCTCAACATTGATAGAATGGTGGAGGATTATATGAGTGACCGCATCCAAGTAGGCACGTCACACAGTCCGTACTTATACTGGCAGGAAAAAGAGGCAATTTGGAGGCCCTTGCACAAACTGGCTTTATTCTACCTAAGTTGCCCTCCCACAAGTGTGTACTCCGAAAGAGTGTTTAGTGCCGCCGCTCACCTTGTCAGCAATCGGCGTACGAGGTTACATCCAGAAAATGTGGAGAAGATGATGTTCATTAAAATGAATTATAATCAATTCCTCCGCGGAGACATTGACCAGCAGCAATTGCCTCCACAAAGTACACAGGGAGCTGAGATGGTGGATTCCAGTGGGGACGAATTGATAATCTGTGAGGAGGGGGATGTACACGGTGATATATCGGAGGGTGAAGATGAGGTGGACATCTTGCCTCTGTAGAGCCAGTTTGTGCAAGGAGAGATTAATTGCTTCTTTTTTGGGGGGGGTCCAAACCAACCCGTCATATCAGTCACAGTCGTGTGGCAGACCCTGTCACTGAAATGATGGGTTGGTTAAAGTGTGCATGTCCTGTTTTGTTTATACAACATAAGGGTGGGTGGGAGGGCCCAAGGATAATTCCATCTTGCACCTCTTTTTTCTTTTCTTTTTCTTTGCATCATGTGCTGATTGGGGAGGGTTTTTTGGAAGGGACATCCTGCGTGACACTGCAGTGTCACTCCTAGATGGGCCCGGTGTTTGTGTCGGCCACTAGGGTCGCTAATCTTACTCACACAGCTACCTCATTGCGCCTCTTTTTTTCTTTGCGTCATGTGCTGTTTGGGGAGGGTTTTTTGGAAGGGACATCCTGCGTGACACTGCAGTGCCACTCCTAGATGTGCCCGGTGTTTGTGTCGGCCACTAGGGTCGCTAATCTTACTCACACAGTCAGCTACCTCATTGCGCCTCTTTTTTTCTTTGCGTCATGTGCTGTTTGGGGAGGGTTTTTTGGAAGGGCCATCCTGCGTGACACTGCAGTGCCACTCCTAGATGGGCCCGGTGTTTGTGTCGGCCACTAGGGTCGCTAATCTTACTCACACAGCTACCTCATTGCGCCTCTTTTTTTCTTTGCGTCATGTGCTGTTTGGGGAGGGTTTTTTGGAAGGGACATCCTGCGTGACACTGCAGTGCCACTCCTAGATGGGCCCGGTGTTTGTGTCGGCCACTAGGGTCGCTTATCTTTCTCACACAGCTACCTCATTGCGCCTCTTTTTTTCTTTGCGTCATGTGCTGTTTGGGGAGGGTTTTTTGGAAGGGACATCCTGCGTGACACTGCAGTGCCACTCCTAGATGGGCCCGGTGTTTGTGTCGGCCACTAGGGTCACTTATCTTTCTCACACAGTCAGCTACCTCATTGCGCCTCTTTTTTTCTTTGCGTCATGTGCTGTTTGGGGAGGGTTTTTTGGAAGGGACATCCTGCGTGACACTGCAGTGCCACTCCTAGATGGGTCCGGTGTTTGTGTCGGCCACTAGGGTCGCTTATCTTACTCACACAGCGACCTCGGTGCAAATTTTAGGACTAAAAATAATATTGTGAGGTGTGATGTGTTCAGAATAGGCTGAAAATGAGTGTAAATTATGTTTTTTGAGGTTAATAATACTTTGGGATCAAAATTACCCCCAAATTCTATGATTTAAGCTGTTTTTTAGGGTTTTTTGAAAAAACCACCCGAATCCAAAACACACCCGAATCCGACAAAAAAAATTCGGTGAGGTTTTGCCAAAACGCGGTCGAACCCAAAACACGTCCGCGGAACCGAACCCAAAACCAAAACACAAAACCCGAAAAATTTCAGGCGCTCATCTCTAGTTAAAACATTACACCGTATATGGCGAAATTATGTTTCTTGGTGTGAGGCCAGGAATGCTCCTACGGAAGAATTCCATCTGGGCCGTTTCCTTCACTTCCTACAAACTGGAGTGAATTTGGGCCTAAAATTAGGCTCTATTAAGGTCCAGATTTCGGCCTTATCCATTTTCTTTCAAAAAGAATTGGCTTCTCTTCCAGAAGTTCAGACTTTTGTAAAAGGAGTGCTGCATATTCAGCCTCCTTTTGTGCCTCCGGTGGCACCTTGGGACCTTAACGTGGTGTTAAGTTTTCTAAAATTACACTGGTTTGAACCACTTAAAACAGTGGAGTTAAAATATCTCACATGGAAGGTGGTCATGTTATTAGCCTTGGCTTCGGCTAGGCGAGTGTCGGAATTAGCGGCTTTGTCACATAAAAGCCCATATTTGGTATTCCATGTGGATAGAGCGGAATTGCAGACCCGTCCTCAATTCCTACCAAAAGTGGTCTCATCTTTTCATATGAACCAACCTATTGTGGTGCCTGTGGCTACGCGTGACTTGGAGGATTCCGAGTTACTTGATGTGGTTAGGGCTTTGAACATTTACGTGGCCAGGACGGCTAGAGTCAGGAAAACTGAAGCGCTGTTTGTCCTGTATGCAACCAACAAGATTGGTGCCCCTGCTTCAAAGCAGGCTATTGCTCGCCGGATTTGTAACACGATTCAGCAAGCGCATTCTATGGCTGGATTGCAGTTACTGAAATCAGTCAAGGCCCATTCCACGAGGAAAGTGGGCTCTTCTTGGGCGGCTGCCCGAGGGGTCTCGGCACTACAGCTGTGTCAAGCTGCTACTTGGTCGGGTTCACACACCTTTGCAAAATACTATAAGTTTGATACCCTGGCTGAGGAGGAACTCATGTTTGCTCAATCGGTGCTGCAGAGTCATCCGCACTCTCCCGCCCGTTTTGGAGCATTGGTATAATCCCCATGGTCCTTACGGAGTCCCCAGCATCCTCTAGGACGTTAGAGAAAATAAGATTTTAAACCTACTGGTAAATCTTTTTCTCGTAGTCCGTAGAGGATGCTGGGCGCCCGTCCCAAGTGCGGACTACTTCTGCAATACTTGTATATAGTTATTGCTTCAATAAGGGTTATGTTATAGTTGCATCGGTCCTGCACTGATGCTATGTTGTTTTTTCATACTGATAACTGGGTAGTTTATCACAAGTTATACGGTGTGATTGGTGTGGCTGGTATGAATCTTGCCCTGGATTAACAAAATCCTTTCCTCATACTGTCCGTCTCCTCTGGGCACAGTTTCTCTAACTGTGGCATAGAGGGAGGAGCCAGTGCACACCCAGAACTAAAGTCTTTCTTAAAGTGCCCATGTCTCCTGTGGAGCCCGTCTATCCCCATGGTCCTTACGGAGTCCCCAGCATCCTCTACGGACTACGAGAAAAAGATTTACCAGTAGGTTTAAAATCTTATTTTCTACTTTATTCTTTTCTATCCTAGTTTATTACGACCAACTCTCATCCAAGGAGTTTGATATTCTACTACCTGCATGCAATTTAAATTGCTTAAATTGTTTATATGGTTGATTTGTCCTTCACAATCCATAATCTGCAACTTGGATGTACTTGTGTCATTGAAAATCTTATAATAAAAATGTATATACAGATACTCAACCTGTATATTGAAAAAAAAAAAAGTTATAAGACATATGCATTCAATATTTGAAGAAACAAAATAAAATAAAGCTATCTATTGGGTTTCACTAACAAGCACATTGGAAGACTTGACTACTGTTAAAAGACATGCATTACATGGTATAGAGCCACAAACCACAATGTAGTAAAATAAAAACAAACTTACATGTGTATCAAACCTATGTGAGGCTTACATTGATAGTGCAAGATCAACACTCTATCAACTGTGCAAACTAGACTGCACATAAATGCCATAAAATTTATCTAAGATTTTAGTAAATAAGGCCCGTTGCTGTCCGGGTCACGCAGCCGTCACGGCCCGCCCCCATACGGTCCGGTCATGTCTGCGTTGTCCTGACTGTGCCCCCAAAATGGCGGCACAACGCCGCTGGCCCGACTCCTCCTGCCCAGTGACCGCCTCTGCCTGTCAATCAGGCAGAGGCGCTCATTGGGCAGAGATGCTGATCGCATCTCTGGCATGTGCCGGTGCACTGCGGCACCAGCACACACGCACTTCAGACCTGATCTCCTGTTGTGTGAATATGCACAGCAGGGATCAGGTCTGAATTAGGCCCTATATACAGCTGTCAGTAAGGCAGGGAGGTGCTGCTGCCAGTGAGGCAGGGATGTGCTGCTGGTAGTGAAGCAGTGATGTGCTGCTGTCAGCGAAGCAGTGCTGTGCTGCTGTCAGCGAGACAGGGATGTGCTGCTGTCAGCGAGGCAGGGATGTGCTGCTGTCAGCGAAGCAGGGATGTGCTGCTGTCAGCGAAGCAGGGATGTGCTGCTGTCAGCGAGGCAGGGATGTGCTGCTGTCAGCGAGGCAGGGATGTGCTGCTGTCAGCGAGGCAGGGATGTGCTGCTATAAGTGAGGTAGGGATGTGCTGCTGTCATTGAAGCAGGAATGTGCTGCTGCAGTGAGGCAGAGATATGCAGCCCACTATCTCCCTATCACCCCTGCCTGAGTCACACACTTTCCCTGTCACCCCTGCCTCAGTTACCCACTATCTCCCAGTCACCGCTGCCTCAGTCAACCACTATATCTGCGATCCCTGCCTCAGTCACCCACTATACCAGTCACCCCTGCTTTAGTCACCCACTGTCACCCTATCACCCCTGCTTCAGTCACCCACTATCCCTGTCAACCCTGCCTCAGTCACCCACTATCTCCCAGTCACCCCTGCCTCAGTCAGCCACTATCCCTGTCACCCCTGCCTCAGTCTCTTACTGTCCCTGTCACCCCTGCCACAGTCATCCACTATCTCCCTATCACCCCTGCCTTAGTCATTTATTATACCTGTCACCCACTTTCTTCCCATACTTACCCGACCCCTTCCTATCACCCCTCCCTCAGTAACCCACTATCTCCCTGTCACCCACTATCTCCCAGTCACCCCGGCCTCAGTCACCCACTATCTCCCACTCATACATGCTTCAGTCACCCACTATCTCCCAGTTATCCCTGCCTCAGTCACCTACTGACACCAGTGCTGACATTTCTGCTGCGGCCTCTCCACTCTCCAGCGTGAACGTCCTGACGACTGAGGAAATCCGCTTCCTAGTTGAGGACTCCGGGAATGAACACTGCCGATATTGCTGTCAGATGACTTTCTACCCAACGGAGGATTTTTGATACTTCCAGCTTTGCCATGCAGTTTCGAGTGCCGCCTTGATGATTTGTGTACACTACCGTGGTGGCGTTGTCAGATTGTACTTGAACAGGCCTGTTCTGTACTAGAGGCAGGGCCAGTGTCAATTAATTGAACACTGCCTGCAATTCCAGAATGTATATCAGGAGGAGAGATTCCTCCCTGGTCCACCGACCCTGGAGAAAGTGTTGCTCCAACACCATGGCCCAGCCCAAAAGACTGGCATCCATTGTCAGGAGGACACAGTTGGAGATCCAGAAGGGATGGCCCCTGCTCAACTGTTGGTCCTGTAGCCACCAGCTCAGTGTCAGACGAACCTCCGGAGTCAAGGAGATCATTTGAGACATCATCCGATGAGGCAGGCCGTCCCACTTGGAGAGGATTAACCTCTGCAGAGGGCGGTAATGAAATTGAGCGTACTCTACCATATCGAAAGCCGACACCATGAGGTCTAGTACTTCGCTGTGTGTATCAACACTCTTGGGCGAGAGAGGACGATACTGTCCTGAATTTTCAGGACTTTCTCTGGAGACAGAAACAATTGTTGGCTGTGTGTGTCCAGCAGTGCCCCTAGGTGCACAATGTTCCGAGCAGGGACCAGCGAGGACTTTTTTCAGTTGATGAGCCACCCGTGGACTTTTAGGAATTGGACTGCCAGTTCCAGATAACTGTGGAGAACCTCTTGGGAGTTCACCAGGATCAGCAAGTCGTCCAGATTTGGCAGGATCCTGATTCTCTGATGGTGAAGGGTCGTCATCACGGCCATGACCTTGGTGAATATCCGAGGTGCCGTGGCCAAACCAGAAGGCAGGACTTGAAATCCAAAAACAAACCAGGCACAACACTGCTTAGCTTCCATCATCAGATGAGATTGGACCAGTGGCGTAACTACTGCCTCCGCAGTCCTCGCGGTGGCTTGGGGGCGAGGGGCTGCGGGTGCGCCACTGATTTACAACAGACTGACATGCGGACGAGCGTCCGCATGTCAGTCTGCAGTCTCCTTCCCTCCGCCGCTTTTTGGAGGGACACGGAGGGCACACAGCGCGCCTCCCTGTGTCCCTCCTGCTGCATCATCTCCGGCGGCCGCGGGTCTAATAGGGGGAAGTGCCGTCCGTGAGCTCTAATTGGCTCACGAACCGGCACTTCCCCCTATTAGACCCTATTAGACCCGCGGCCGCCGGAGATGATGCAGCAGGAGGGACACAGGAGAGACGAGCTGTGCCCTCCGTGTCCCTCCAAAAAGCGACGGCGGGGGGGGGGGGTAAATATCTGTCACTGGGGGCATATATGGCACGGGGGGGGAGGGAGGAATATCTGGCACTGGGGCATTTCTGGCACTGGGGGGAATATCTGGCACTGGGGGCATATCTGGCACTGGGGGGGATATCTGGCACTGGGGCATATATGGCACTGGGGGGGAATATCTGGCACTGGGGGCATATATGGCACTGGGGGGGGTATCTGGCACTGGGGGCATATGGCATGGGGGGCATATATGGCACTGGGGGGAATATCTGGCACTGGGGGCATATATGGCACTGGGGGGGAATATCTGGCACTGGGGGCATATGTGTACCTGGCACATGGGGGGGACGACTATATTTGGCACTAAGGCATGTAAGTACCTGGCACCGTGGGGGAATATCTGGCACTGGGGACATATGTGGCACTGGGAGCACAGCCCTAGCAACAAGGACTACCTCCTAGCAACGAGCATGACACCCAGTGCATGAAACATCTGGCAACGAGCATGACACCCAGTGCATGAAACACCTGGCAACGAGCATGACACCCAGTGCATGAAACCCCTGGCAACGAGCATGACACCCTGAGCATGAAAACCCCTGGCACCGTGCATGGAACCAAGAGCATGAAACCCCTGGCAACGAGCATGACACCCAGTGCATGAAACCCCTGACAACGAGCAGGTAATTGAAAAGTAATTAGAAGCCTTACTGTAGGACTTAATGTGTAATGGGCATTACGGTGTGTGGCATAATGTATCACGGACATTGCGGTGTGTGTCATAATGTGTCGCAGGCATTACGGTGTATGGTATACTATATCGCGGGCATTGTGATATGTGGTATAATGTCTCAGGGTCATTGCAGTGTGTGGCATAATGTATCACGGACATTGCGGTGTGTGTCATAATGTGTCAGGCATTACGGTGTGTGGTATACTATATCACGGGCATTGTGGTATGTGGTATAATGTCTCAGGGTCATTGCAGTGTGGCATAATACATAACGGGCATTGCGATGTGTGGCATAGGGTATAACGGGCAGGGCATTGCGGTATGTGTCACAGGCATTACGGTGTATGGTATACTATATCACGGGCATTGTGGTATAATGTCTCAAGGTCATTGCAGTGTGTGGCATAATGTGTCACAGGCATTGTATGTGCTATAATGTATCGGGCATTGCAGTGTGTGGCATAATGTATCACGGACATTGCGGTGTGTGTCATAATGTGTCACAGACATTGTATGTGCTATAATGTATCAGGGGCATTGCAGTGTGTAGCATAATGTATAACGGGCATTGCGATTCCTGTCATAATGTGTCACAGGCATTACGGTGTGTGGCATAATGTGTCACAGACATTACGGTGTGTGGCATAATGTGTCGGGGGCATTACAGTGTGTGCATATTGTGTCGTGCATTATTGTGTGCGGCATAATGTCTAAGGGCCATTGCAGTATGTGGCATAATGTATACTGGGCATTACTATAAGGAGGAAAAATGACAAATAATGTAAGGGGCATGAATCAGGATTATTTTTCTTTCCTGTGGTGGCCAACGTATGGGCGTGCAGGTTGCAAAACTGGGGTATAAGGTAGTCTTTTCCTGCAATGCCACGCCCCTTTATGCGAAACCACGCCCACTCCAACAAAACCACGCCCCTTTTTTGACGCGCGCGCCTTGGGCGCGCGCATATTCATCCCTTTCTTGCTCCCAATTATGGAGCATGAAGGGGGGGGGGGGCGCCGAAGAATTTTTTGGCTTGGGGGAGAAAAATTTCTAGTTACGCCACTGGATTGGACATATCCAGTGTGATGCGGCTGTAGATGATTTTTGCTGTTTCTAACTACTACATCAATGAATAAGTTTCAAAATAGAATGCATCAAGAGAACGGTGTTGGTAGTATAAAACTACCTACAGCACCTGGTATTCCCAGGTGGTCTCACATCCAAGAACAAACCAGGCCTAAGATCAGGTGATATTGGGCATATACAGTGTGGTGTGGCTGTAGATGAGTTTAGTGGTTTCTGTTAGAGTTCTTCTACTTCTAACTACTCGTACATAAATGAATAAGCGGACGATTTATTAAACCTGGTGAAATGATAATTTGCATGGTGATAAAGTACCAGCCAATCAGCTCCTAATTGCCATGTCACAGGCTGGGTTTGAAAAATGACAGTTAGGAGCTGACTGGCTGGTACTTTATCACCTTGCACTTTATCAGTTCACCAGGCTTAATAGATCTGCCCCAATGTTTCAAAATGGAATGCATCAAGAGAACGGTGTTGGTATTGTAAAAATACACACAGCTCCTGGTATTTCCTGGTGGTCTCCCATCCAAGTACTAAAACCAGGACCAACACTGCTCAGCTTCCATGATCAGGAGAGATTGGGCAAATCCAGTGTGCTGTGGCTGTAGATGAGCTCGTGGTTTCTGTTAGAGCTCTTCTACTTCTAACTTCTGGTACATAAAAGAATATGTGTAAAAATTAAATGTACAGTACCAAGAAAAGGGTGTTGGTAGTTTAAAAACACCTAAAGAATCTGATAATACATGGATGGGAGACTGCTTGGTAGTAACAAAGTCCAATACTGCTTTGCTTCAAAGATCAAATGAGATTGGGCATATCCAGTGTGGTGTGGCTTTAGATAAGCTTTGTGGTTTCTGTTAGAGCTCTTCTACTTCTAACTACTGGTACATTAATGAATATGTATAAGGTTGTAGTTTATCCAATATCCCTTTACTACCTTACCTCCCCCCCCTCCCCTCCCCTCCCCTCCTTATAGCTTCCTTTGTTCTCTCCTCCTCGTGTGTGCGTTATTTGTTTTCTCATACGTCCTAGAGGATGCTGGGATCACATTAAGAACCATGGGGTATAGACGGGATCCGCAGAAAATTAAGTGGATTTTTGAAAGAAAACAATACTGTCAATATACTATTAAAACAAATTAAAATGGTAAAAGTTATTGTACTTTAAGTAAAAATAAAAGAGCCAAAATATCAATCCCAGTTTTGGATTACTTTAATTAACAAAAAAAAAGCATATAGCAAAGGATAGTTTCAATCTGCCTACCTCTGGGTTATGGGCCCAGCATGCTTCCATTGCTGTACTCTGCTGCACATGTAAGTGCAAGAGATCCTGAAGCACTCACTCATCATGGGAAAGTACCAATGTGTTTCTTCGTTGGTTGATGGAAGAAACATCTTACAAAAACTCTCCAGATTATTGACTTTTTAAAGTTTTTCTAGGAAACGTTTTAGATGAATGCTTATTAGCCCTTGTCAGTATATACTTTTGCAATGTGTCTCTGTGGCGCAATTAGTTAGTGTGTACGGCTATTAACCAAAAGGTTGGTGGTTCAATCCCACCCAGGTACGTAATTGACCTTGTTATCAGATTTTGGTGATCTTTAAGTAGACAAGTCAAAATTTCAAACCCCCTGTTATGGTGTAGGGTACCTGGCCTTCTCTGATGTAATCAGAGTTAGATTTGATTCAGTGATTTTATAAAAACAGCTAGGAAGCACAATTTAGCAGTGGGTTGCAGAGAAAAAGAAATATGCTGGCAGAAAAATCCAATTGAGTGATTAAACAGCTCTTCATTTTCTGGCTTTATTTTTATGCTAACAAATTTGTTCTCTGAAAAGTGTCCACAAAGCAAAGTCTCTGATTAACACCTTTGTAGGGATGGTTTTTCACCTATTACTAAATTAAACTTGCTTCATTGGAAAGGCAGCAAGATGCATCCTCATTTCAATGTCTACTGAAATAATACAGGTTGACACCAGGAAACATTAACGCCACTGCATCCTTGCTGCTTTCTCATGTGGAAGTCTGTTTAATGCGAAAACAAGGTGATATCTAATTAGCACACAGGTAAGGAATTAAGAAAATCTTTATTTAAGGGTGAAGATGTTTCTCACAAAATCGTTGCCCCAATGCATCATTGAAATTCAAGCTGGAAAGATGATTTTAATATATCACTTGTACATTTTGTATTGCTCTTCTGGTGACAATGTAGTTTGTTTTTGTCAATTACCATTTTAATAATAGGGTAAAGAAAATTAAGTGGATTTTTGAAAGAAAACAATACTGTCAATATACTATTAAAACAAATTAAAATGGTAAAAGTTATTGTACTTTAAGTAAAAATAAAAGAGCCAAAATATCAATCCCAGTTTTGGATTACTTTAATTAACAAAAAAAAAAGCATATAGCAAAGGATAGTTTCAATCTGCCTACCTCTGGGTTATGGGCCCAGCATGCTTCCATTGCTGTACTCTGCTGCACATGTAAGTGCAAGAGATCCTGAAGCACTCACTCATCATGGGAAAGTACCAATGTGTTTATTCGTTGGTTGATGGAAGAAACATCTTACAAAAACTCTCCAGATTATTTATTTTTTAATGTTTTTCTAGGAAACGTTCTAGATGTATGCTTATTAGCCTTTGTCAGTATGTACTTTTTGCAAAGTGTCTCTGTGGCGCGATCGGTTAGTGTGTTCGACTATTAACCAAAAGGTTGGTGGTTCAATCCCACGCAGGGACGTAATTGACCTTGTGATCAGATTTTGGTGATATTTAAGTAGACAAGTCAAAATTTCAAACCCCCTCTTATTGTGTAGGGTACCTGGCCTTCTCTGATGTAATCAGAGTTAGATTTGATTCAGTGATTTTATAAAAAACAGCTAGGAAGCACAATTTAGCAGTGGGTTGCAGAGAAAAAAAATATGCTGGCAAAAAAAATCCAATTGAGTGATTAAACAGCTCTTCATTTTCTGGCTTTATTTTTATGCTAACAAATTTGTTCTCTGAAAAGTGTACACAAAGCCAAGTCTCTGATTAACACCTTTGTAGGGATGGTTTTTCACCTATTACTAAATTAAACTTGCTTCATTGGAAAGGCAGCAAGATGCATCCTCATTTCAATGTCTACTGAAATAATACAGGTTGAAACCAGGAAACATTAACGCCACTGCATCCTTGCTGCTTTCTCATGTGGAAGTCTGTTTAATGTGAAAACAAGGTGATATCTAATTAGCACACAGGTAAGGAATTACGAAAATCTTTATTTAAGGGTGAAGATGTTTCTCACAAAATTGTTGCCCCAATGCATCATTGAAATTCAAGCTGGAAAGATGATTTTAATATATCACTTGTACATTTTGTATTGCTCTTCTGGTGACAATGTAGTTTTTTTTGTCAATTACCATTTTAATAATAGGGTAAAGAAAATTAAGTGGATTTTTGAAAGAAAACTATACTGTCAATATACTATTAAAACAAATTAAAATGGTAAAAGTTATTGTACTTTAAGTAAAAATAAAAGAGCAAAAATATCAATCCCAGTTTTGATTACTTAAATTAACAAAAAAAAATGCATATAGCAAAGGATAGTTTCAATCTGCCTACCTCTGGGTTATGGGTCCAGCATGCTTCCATTGCAGTACTCTGCTGCACATGTAAGTGCAAGAGATCCTGAAGCACTCACTCATCATGGGAAAGTACCAATGTGTTTATTCGTTGGTTGATGGAAGAAACATCTTACAAAAACTCTCCAGATTATTTATTTTTTAATGTTTTTCTAGGAAACGTTCTAGATGTATGCTTATTAGCCTTTGTCAGTATGTACTTTTTGCAAAGTGTCTCTGTGGCGCGATCGGTTAGTGTGTTCGACTATTAACCAAAAGGTTGGTGGTTCAATCCCACCCAGGGACGCAATTGACCTTGTGATCAGATTTTGGTGATATTTAAGTAGACAAGTCAAAATTTCAAACCCCCTCTTATTGTGTAGGGTACCTGGCCTTCTCTGATGTAATCAGAGTTAGATTTGATTCAGTGATTTTATAAAAACAGCTAGGAAGCACAATTTAGCAGTGGGTTGCAGAGAAAAAGAAATATGCTGGCAGAAAAATCCAATTGAGTGATTAAACAGCTCTTCATTTTCTGGCTTTATTTTTATGCTAACAAATTTGTTCTCTGAAAAGTGTCCACAAAGCAAAGTCTCTGATTAACACCTTTGTAGGGATGGTTTTTCACCTATTACTAAATTAAACTTGCTTCATTGGAAAGGCAGCAAGATGCATCCTCATTTCAATGTCTACTGAAATAATACAGGTTGACACCAGGAAACATTAACGCCACTGCATCCTTGCTGCTTTCTCATGTGGAAGTCTGTTTAATGTGAAAACAAGGTGATATCTAATTAGCACACAGGTAAGGAATTAAGAAAATCTTTATTTAAGGGTGAAGATGTTTCTCACAAAATCGTTGCCCCAATGCATCATTGAAATTCAAGCTGGAAAGATGATTTTAATATATCACTTGTACATTTTGTATTGCTCTTCTGGTGACAATGTAGTTTATTTTTGTAAATTACCATTTTAATAATAGGGTAAAGAAAATGAAGTGGATTTTTGAAAGAAAACAATACTGTCAATATACTATTAAAACAAATTAAAATGGTAAAAGTTATTGTACTTTAAGTAAAAATAAAAGAGCCAAAATATCAATCCCAGTTTTGGATTACTTTAATTAACAAAAAAAAATGCATATAGCAGAGGATAGTTTCAATCTGCCTACCTCTGGGTTATGGGCCCAGCATGCTTCCATTGCTGTACTCTGCTGCACATGTAAGTGCAAGAGATCCTGAAGCACTCACTCATCATGGGAAAGTACCAATGTGTTTATTCGTTGGTTGATGGAAGAAACATCTTACAAAAACTCTCCAGATTATTTATTTTTTAATGTTTTTCTAGGAAACGTTCTAGATGTATGCTTATTAGCCTTTGTCAGTATGTACTTTTTGCAAAGTGTCTCTGTGGCGCGATCGGTTAGTGTGTTCGACTATTAACCAAAAGGTTGGTGGTTCAATCCCACCCAGGGACGTAATTGACCTTGTGATCAGATTTTGGTGATATTTAAGTAGACAAGTCAAAATTTCAAACCCCCTCTTATTGTGTAGGGTACCTGGCCTTCTCTGATGTAATCAGAGTTAGATTTGATTCAGTGATTTTATAAAAAACAGCTAGGAAGCACAATTTAGCAGTGGGTTGCAGAGAAAAAAAATATGCTGGCAAAAAAAATCCAATTGAGTGATTAAACAGCTCTTCATTTTCTGGCTTTATTTTTATGCTAACAAATTTGTTCTCTGAAAAGTGTCCACAAAGCCAAGTCTCTGATTAACACCTTTGTAGGGATGGTTTTTCACCTATTACTAAATTAAACTTGCTTCATTGGAAAGGCAGCAAGATGCATCCTCATTTCAATGTCTACTGAAATAATACAAGTTGACACCAGGAAACATTAACGCCACTGCATCCTTGCTGCTTTCTCATGTGGAAGTCTGTTTAATGCGAAAACAAGGTGATATCTAATTATCACACAGGTAAGGAATTAAGAAAATCTTTATTTAAGGGTGAAGATGTTTCTCACAAAATCGTTGCCCCAATGCATCATTGAAATTCAAGCTGGAAAGATGATTTTAATATATCACTTGTACATTTTGTATTGCTCTTCTGGTGACAATGTAGTTTGTTTTTGTCAATTACCATTTTAATAATAGGGTAAAGAAAATTAAGTGGATTTTTGAAAGAAAACAATACTGTCAATATACTATTAAAACAAATTAAAATGGTAAAAGTTATTGTACTTTAAGTAAAAATAAAAGAGCCAAAATATCAATCCCAGTTTTGGATTACTTTAATTAACAAAAAAAAAGCATATAGCAAAGGATAGTTTCAATCTGCCTACCTCTGGGTTATGGGCCCAGCATGCTTCCATTGCTGTACTCTGCTGCACATGTAAGTGCAAGAGATCCTGAAGCACTCACTCATCATGGGAAAGTACCAATGTGTTTCTTCGTTGGTTGATGGAAGAAACATCTTACAAAAACTCTCCAGATTATTGACTTTTTAAAGTTTTTCTAGGAAACGTTTTAGATGAATGCTTATTAGCCTTTGTCAGTATGCCCTTTCGCAAAGTGTCTTTGTGGCGCAATCAGTTAGTGTGTATGGCTTTTAACTAAAAGGTTGGTGGTTCAATCCCACCCAGGGATGTAATTGATGTTGTTATCAGATTTTGGTGATCTTTAAGTAGACAAGTCAAAATTTCAAACCCCCTCTTATGGTGTAGGGTACCTGGCCTTCTCTGATGTAATCAGAGTTAGATTTGATTCATTGATTTTATAAAAACAGCTAGGAAGCACAATTTAGCAGTGGTTTGCAGAGAAAAAAAATATGCTGGCAGAAAAATCCAATTGAGTGATTAAACAGCTCTTCATTTTCTTGCTTTATTTTTATGCTAACAAATTTGTTCTCTGAAAAGTGTCCACAAAGCCAAGTCTCTGATTAACACCTTTGTAAGGATGGTTTTTCACCTATTACTAAATTAAACTTGCTTCATTGGAAAGGCAGCAAGATGCATCCTCATTTCAATGTCTACTGAAATAATACAAGTTGACACCAGGAAACATTAATGCCACTGCATCCTTGCTGCTTTCTCATGTGGAAGTCTGTTTAATGCGAAAACAAGGTGATATCTAATTATCACACAGGTAAGGAATTAAGAAAATCTTTATTTAAGGGTGAAGATGTTTCTCACAAAATCGTTGCCCCAATGCATCATTGAAATTCAAGCTGGAAAGATGACTTTAAGATATAACTTGTACATTTTGTATTGCTCTTCTGGTGACAATGTAGTTTGTTTTTGTCAATTACCATTTTAATAATAGGGTAAAGAAAATGAAGTGGATTTTTGAAAGAAAACAATACTGTCAATATACTATTAAAACAAATTAAAATGGTAAAAGTTATTGTACTTTAAGTAAAAATAAAAGAGCAAAAATATCAATCCCAGTTTTGATTACTTAAATTAACAAAAAAAAATGCATATAGCAAAGGATAGTTTCAATCTGCCTACCTCTGGGTTATGGGTCCAGCATGCTTCCATTGCAGTACTCTGCTGCACATGTAAGTGCAAGAGATCCTGAAGCACTCACTCATCATGGGAAAGTACCAATGTGTTTATTCGTTGGTTGATGGAAGAAACATCTTACAAAAACTCTCCAGATTATTTATTTTTTAATGTTTTTCTAGGAAACGTTCTAGATGTATGCTTATTAGCCTTTGTCAGTATGTACTTTTTGCAAAGTGTCTCTGTGGCGCGATCGGTTAGTGTGTTCGACTATTAACCAAAAGGTTGGTGGTTCAATCCCACCCAGGGACGCAATTGACCTTGTGATCAGATTTTGGTGATATTTAAGTAGACAAGTCAAAATTTCAAACCCCCTCTTATTGTGTAGGGTACCTGGCCTTCTCTGATGTAATCAGAGTTAGATTTGATTCAGTGATTTTATAAAAACAGCTAGGAAGCACAATTTAGCAGTGGGTTGCAGAGAAAAAGAAATATGCTGGCAGAAAAATCCAATTGAGTGATTAAACAGCTCTTCATTTTCTGGCTTTATTTTTATGCTAACAAATTTGTTCTCTGAAAAGTGTCCACAAAGCAAAGTCTCTGATTAACACCTTTGTAGGGATGGTTTTTCACCTATTACTAAATTAAACTTGCTTCATTGGAAAGGCAGCAAGATGCATCCTCATTTCAATGTCTACTGAAATAATACAGGTTGACACCAGGAAACATTAACGCCACTGCATCCTTGCTGCTTTCTCATGTGGAAGTCTGTTTAATGTGAAAACAAGGTGATATCTAATTAGCACACAGGTAAGGAATTAAGAAAATCTTTATTTAAGGGTGAAGATGTTTCTCACAAAATCGTTGCCCCAATGCATCATTGAAATTCAAGCTGGAAAGATGATTTTAATATATCACTTGTACATTTTGTATTGCTCTTCTGGTGACAATGTAGTTTATTTTTGTCAATTACCATTTTAATAATAGGGTAAAGAAAATGAAGTGGATTTTTGAAAGAAAACAATACTGTCAATATACTATTAAAACAAATTAAAATGGTAAAAGTTATTGTACTTTAAGTAAAAATAAAAGAGCCAAAATATCAATCCCAGTTTTGGATTACTTTAATTAACAAAAAAAAATGCATATAGCAGAGGATAGTTTCAATCTGCCTACCTCTGGGTTATGGGCCCAGCATGCTTCCATTGCTGTACTCTGCTGCACATGTAAGTGCAAGAGATCCTGAAGCACTCACTCATCATGGGAAAGTACCAATGTGTTTATTCGTTGGTTGATGGAAGAAACATCTTACAAAAACTCTCCAGATTATTTATTTTTTAATGTTTTTCTAGGAAACGTTCTAGATGTATGCTTATTAGCCTTTGTCAGTATGTACTTTTTGCAAAGTGTCTCTGTGGCGCGATCGGTTAGTGTGTTCGACTATTAACCAAAAGGTTGGTGGTTCAATCCCACCCAGGGACGTAATTGACCTTGTGATCAGATTTTGGTGATATTTAAGTAGACAAGTCAAAATTTCAAACCCCCTCTTATTGTGTAGGGTACCTGGCCTTCTCTGATGTAATCAGAGTTAGATTTGATTCAGTGATTTTATAAAAAACAGCTAGGAAGCACAATTTAGCAGTGGGTTGCAGAGAAAAAAAATATGCTGGCAAAAAAAATCCAATTGAGTGATTAAACAGCTCTTCATTTTCTGGCTTTATTTTTATGCTAACAAATTTGTTCTCTGAAAAGTGTCCACAAAGCCAAGTCTCTGATTAACACCTTTGTAGGGATGGTTTTTCACCTATTACTAAATTAAACTTGCTTCATTGGAAAGGCAGCAAGATGCATCCTCATTTCAATGTCTACTGAAATAATACAAGTTGACACCAGGAAACATTAACGCCACTGCATCCTTGCTGCTTTCTCATGTGGAAGTCTGTTTAATGCGAAAACAAGGTGATATCTAATTATCACACAGGTAAGGAATTAAGAAAATCTTTATTTAAGGGTGAAGATGTTTCTCACAAAATCGTTGCCCCAATGCATCATTGAAATTCAAGCTGGAAAGATGATTTTAATATATCACTTGTACATTTTGTATTGCTCTTCTGGTGACAATGTAGTTTGTTTTTGTCAATTACCATTTTAATAATAGGGTAAAGAAAATTAAGTGGATTTTTGAAAGAAAACAATACTGTCAATATACTATTAAAACAAATTAAAATGGTAAAAGTTATTGTACTTTAAGTAAAAATAAAAGAGCCAAAATATCAATCCCAGTTTTGGATTACTTTAATTAACAAAAAAAAAGCATATAGCAAAGGATAGTTTCAATCTGCCTACCTCTGGGTTATGGGCCCACCATGCTTCCATTGCTGTACTCTGCTGCACATGTAAGTGCAAGAGATCCTGAAGCACTCACTCATCATGGGAAAGTACCAATGTGTTTCTTCGTTGGTTGATGGAAGAAACATCTTACAAAAACTCTCCAGATTATTGACTTTTTAAAGTTTTTCTAGGAAACGTTTTAGATGAATGCTTATTAGCCTTTGTCAGTATGCCCTTTCGCAAAGTGTCTTTGTGGCGCAATCAGTTAGTGTGTATGGCTTTTAACTAAAAGGTTGGTGGTTCAATCCCACTCAGGGATGTAATTGATGTTGTTATCAGATTTTGGTGATCTTTAAGTAGACAAGTCAAAATTTCAAACCCCCTCTTATGGTGTAGGGTACCTGGCCTTCTCTGATGTAATCAGAGTTAGATTTGATTCATTGATTTTATAAAAACAGCTAGGAAGCACAATTTAGCAGTGGTTTGCAGAGAAAAAAAATATGCTGGCAGAAAAATCCAATTGAGTGATTAAACAGCTCTTCATTTTCTTGCTTTATTTTTATGCTAACAAATTTGTTCTCTGAAAAGTGTCCACAAAGCCAAGTCTCTGATTAACACCTTTGTAAGGATGGTTTTTCACCTATTACTAAATTAAACTTGCTTCATTGGAAAGGCAGCAAGATGCATCCTCATTTCAATGTCTACTGAAATAATACAAGTTGACACCAGGAAACATTAATGCCACTGCATCCTTGCTGCTTTCTCATGTGGAAGTCTGTTTAATGCGAAAACAAGGTGATATCTAATTATCACACAGGTAAGGAATTAAGAAAATCTTTATTTAAGGGTGAAGATGTTTCTCACAAAATCGTTGCCCCAATGCATCATTGAAATTCAAGCTGGAAAGATGATTTTAAGATATAACTTGTACATTTTGTATTGCTCTTCTGGTGACAATGTAGTTTGTTTTTGTCAATTACCATTTTAATAATAGGGTAAAGAAAATGAAGTGGATTTTTGAAAGAAAACAATACTGTCAATATACTATTAAAAAAAAAAAATGGTAAAAGTTATTGTACTTTAAGTAAAAATAAAAGAGCCAAAATATCAATCCCAGTTTTGGATTACTTTAATTAACAAAAAAAAATGCATATAGCAGAGGATAGTTTCAATCTGCCTACCTCTGGGTTATGGGCCCAGCATGCTTCCATTGCTGTACTCTGCTGCACATGTTAGTGCAAGAGATCCTGAAGCACTCACTCATCATGGGAAAGTACCAATGTGTTTCTTCGTTGGTTGATAGAAGAAACATCTTACAAAAACTCTCCAGATTATTGACTTTTTTAAGTTTTTCTAGGAAACGTTTTAGATGAATGCTTATTAGCCTTTGTCAGTATGGAATTTTGCAAAGTGTCTCTGTGGCGCAATCAGTTAGTATGTACGGCTATTAACCAAAAGGTTGGTGGTTCAATCCCACCCAGGGACCTAATTGACCTTGTTATCAGATTTTGGTGATCTTTAAGTAGACAAGTCAAAATTTCAAACCCCCTGTTATGGTGTAGGGTACCTGGCCTTCTCTGATGTAATCAGAGTTAGATTTGATTCAGTGATTTTATAAAAACAGCTAGGAAGCACAATTTAGCAGTGGGTTGCAGAGAAAAAGAAATATGCTGGCAGAAAAATCCAATTGAGTGATTAAACAGCTCTTCATTTTCTGGCTTTATTTTTATGCTAACAAATTTGTTCTCTGAAAAGTGTCCACAAAGCAAAGTCTCTGATTAACACCTTTGTAGGGATGGTTTTTCACCTATTACTAAATTAAACTTGCTTCATTGGAAAGGCAGCAAGATGCATCCTCATTTCAATGTCTACTGAAATAATACAGGTTGACACCAGGAAACATTAACGCCACTGCATCCTTGCTGCTTTCTCATGTGGAAGTCTGTTTAATGTGAAAACAAGGTGATATCTAATTAGCACACAGGTAAGGAATTAAGAAAATCTTTATTTAAGGGTGAAGATGTTTCTCACAAAATCGTTGCCCCAATGCATCATTGAAATTCAAGCTGGAAAGATGATTTTAATATATCACTTGTACATTTTGTATTGCTCTTCTGGTGACAATGTAGTTTATTTTTGTCAATTACCATTTTAATAATAGGGTAAAGAAAATGAAGTGGATTTTTGAAAGAAAACAATACTGTCAATATACTATTAAAACAAATTAAAATGGTAAAAGTTATTGTACTTTAAGTAAAAATAAAAGAGCCAAAATATCAATCCCAGTTTTGGATTACTTTAATTAACAAAAAAAAATGCATATAGCAGAGGATAGTTTCAATCTGCCTACCTCTGGGTTATGGGCCCAGCATGCTTCCATTGCTGTACTCTGCTGCACATGTAAGTGCAAGAGATCCTGAAGCACTCACTCATCATGGGAAAGTACCAATGTGTTTATTCGTTGGTTGATGGAAGAAACATCTTACAAAAACTCTCCAGATTATTTATTTTTTAATGTTTTTCTAGGAAACGTTCTAGATGTATGCTTATTAGCCTTTGTCAGTATGTACTTTTTGCAAAGTGTCTCTGTGGCGCGATCGGTTAGTGTGTTCGACTATTAACCAAAAGGTTGGTGGTTCAATCCCACCCAGGGACGTAATTGACCTTGTGATCAGATTTTGGTGATATTTAAGTAGACAAGTCAAAATTTCAAACCCCCTCTTATTGTGTAGGGTACCTGGCCTTCTCTGATGTAATCAGAGTTAGATTTGATTCAGTGATTTTATAAAAAACAGCTAGGAAGCACAATTTAGCAGTGGGTTGCAGAGAAAAAAAATATGCTGGCAAAAAAAATCCAATTGAGTGATTAAACAGCTCTTCATTTTCTGGCTTTATTTTTATGCTAACAAATTTGTTCTCTGAAAAGTGTCCACAAAGCCAAGTCTCTGATTAACACCTTTGTAGGGATGGTTTTTCACCTATTACTAAATTAAACTTGCTTCATTGGAAAGGCAGCAAGATGCATCCTCATTTCAATGTCTACTGAAATAATACAAGTTGACACCAGGAAACATTAACGCCACTGCATCCTTGCTGCTTTCTCATGTGGAAGTCTGTTTAATGCGAAAACAAGGTGATATCTAATTATCACACAGGTAAGGAATTAAGAAAATCTTTATTTAAGGGTGAAGATGTTTCTCACAAAATCGTTGCCCCAATGCATCATTGAAATTCAAGCTGGAAAGATGATTTTAATATATCACTTGTACATTTTGTATTGCTCTTCTGGTGACAATGTAGTTTGTTTTTGTCAATTACCATTTTAATAATAGGGTAAAGAAAATTAAGTGGATTTTTGAAAGAAAACAATACTGTCAATATACTATTAAAACAAATTAAAATGGTAAAAGTTATTGTACTTTAAGTAAAAATAAAAGAGCCAAAATATCAATCCCAGTTTTGGATTACTTTAATTAACAAAAAAAAAGCATATAGCAAAGGATAGTTTCAATCTGCCTACCTCTGGGTTATGGGCCCACCATGCTTCCATTGCTGTACTCTGCTGCACATGTAAGTGCAAGAGATCCTGAAGCACTCACTCATCATGGGAAAGTACCAATGTGTTTCTTCGTTGGTTGATGGAAGAAACATCTTACAAAAACTCTCCAGATTATTGACTTTTTAAAGTTTTTCTAGGAAACGTTTTAGATGAATGCTTATTAGCCTTTGTCAGTATGCCCTTTCGCAAAGTGTCTTTGTGGCGCAATCAGTTAGTGTGTATGGCTTTTAACTAAAAGGTTGGTGGTTCAATCCCACTCAGGGATGTAATTGATGTTGTTATCAGATTTTGGTGATCTTTAAGTAGACAAGTCAAAATTTCAAACCCCCTCTTATGGTGTAGGGTACCTGGCCTTCTCTGATGTAATCAGAGTTAGATTTGATTCATTGATTTTATAAAAACAGCTAGGAAGCACAATTTAGCAGTGGTTTGCAGAGAAAAAAAATATGCTGGCAGAAAAATCCAATTGAGTGATTAAACAGCTCTTCATTTTCTTGCTTTATTTTTATGCTAACAAATTTGTTCTCTGAAAAGTGTCCACAAAGCCAAGTCTCTGATTAACACCTTTGTAAGGATGGTTTTTCACCTATTACTAAATTAAACTTGCTTCATTGGAAAGGCAGCAAGATGCATCCTCATTTCAATGTCTACTGAAATAATACAAGTTGACACCAGGAAACATTAATGCCACTGCATCCTTGCTGCTTTCTCATGTGGAAGTCTGTTTAATGCGAAAACAAGGTGATATCTAATTATCACACAGGTAAGGAATTAAGAAAATCTTTATTTAAGGGTGAAGATGTTTCTCACAAAATCGTTGCCCCAATGCATCATTGAAATTCAAGCTGGAAAGATGATTTTAAGATATAACTTGTACATTTTGTATTGCTCTTCTGGTGACAATGTAGTTTGTTTTTGTCAATTACCATTTTAATAATAGGGTAAAGAAAATGAAGTGGATTTTTGAAAGAAAACAATACTGTCAATATACTATTAAAAAAAAAAAATGGTAAAAGTTATTGTACTTTAAGTAAAAATAAAAGAGCCAAAATATCAATCCCAGTTTTGGATTACTTTAATTAACAAAAAAAAATGCATATAGCAGAGGATAGTTTCAATCTGCCTACCTCTGGGTTATGGGCCCAGCATGCTTCCATTGCTGTACTCTGCTGCACATGTTAGTGCAAGAGATCCTGAAGCACTCACTCATCATGGGAAAGTACCAATGTGTTTCTTCGTTGGTTGATAGAAGAAACATCTTACAAAAACTCTCCAGATTATTGACTTTTTTAAGTTTTTCTAGGAAACGTTTTAGATGAATGCTTATTAGCCTTTGTCAGTATGGAATTTTGCAAAGTGTCTCTGTGGCGCAATCAGTTAGTATGTACGGCTATTAACCAAAAGGTTGGTGGTTCAATCCCACCCAGGGACCTAATTGACCTTGTTATCAGATTTTGGTGATCTTTAAGTAGACAAGTCAAAATTTCAAACCCCCTGTTATGGTGTAGGGTACCTGGCCTTCTCTGATGTAATCAGAGTTAGATTTGATTCAGTGATTTTATAAAAACAGCTAGGAAGCACAATTTAGCAGTGGGTTGCAGAGAAAAAGAAATATGCTGGCAGAAAAATCCAATTGAGTGATTAAACAGCTCTTCATTTTCTGGCTTTATTTTTATGCTAACAAATTTGTTCTCTGAAAAGTGTCCACAAAGCAAAGTCTCTGATTAACACCTTTGTAGGGATGGTTTTTCACCTATTACTAAATTAAACTTGCTTCATTGGAAAGGCAGCAAGATGCATCCTCATTTCAATGTCTACTGAAATAATACAGGTTGACACCAGGAAACATTAACGCCACTGCATCCTTGCTGCTTTCTCATGTGGAAGTCTGTTTAATGTGAAAACAAGGTGATATCTAATTAGCACACAGGTAAGGAATTAAGAAAATCTTTATTTAAGGGTGAAGATGTTTCTCACAAAATCGTTGCCCCAATGCATCATTGAAATTCAAGCTGGAAAGATGATTTTAATATATCACTTGTACATTTTGTATTGCTCTTCTGGTGACAATGTAGTTTGTTTTTGTCAATTACCATTTTAATAATAGGGTAAAGAAAATGAAGTGGATTTTTGAAAGAAAACAATACTGTCAATATACTATTAAAACAAATTAAAATGGTAAAAGTTATTGTACTTTAAGTAAAAATAAAAGAGCCAAAATATCAATCCCAGTTTTGGATTACTTTAATTAACAAAAAAAAAATGCATATAGCAGAGGATAGTTTCAATCTGCCTACCTCTGGGTTATGGGCCCAGCATGCTTCCATTGCTGTACTCTGCTGCACATGTTAGTGCAAGAGATCCTGAAGCACTCACTCATCATGGGAAAGTACCAATGTGTTTCTTCGTTGGTTGATAGAAGAAACATCTTACAAAAACTCTCCAGATTATTGACTTTTTTAAGTTTTTCTAGGAAACGTTTTAGATGAATGCTTATTAGCCTTTGTCAGTATGGAATTTTGCAAAGTGTCTCTGTGGCGCAATCAGTTAGTATGTACGGCTATTAACCAAAAGGTTGGTGATTCAATCCCACCCAGGGACCTAATTGACCTTGTTATCAGATTTTGGTGATCTTTAAGTAGACAAGTCAAAATTTCAAACCCCCTGTTATGGTGTAGGGTACCTGGCCTTCTCTGATGTAATCAGAGTTAGATTTGATTCAGTGATTTTATAAAAACAGCTAGGAAGCACAATTTAGCAGTGGGTTGCAGAGAAAAAAAATATGCTGGCAGAAAAATCCAATTGAGTGATTAAACAGCTCTTTATTTTCTTGCTTTATTTTTATGCTAACAAATTTGTTCTCTGAAAAGTGTCCACAAAGCCAAGTCTCTGATTAACACCTTTGTAAGGATGGTTTTTCACCTATTACTAAATTAAACTTGCTTCATTGGAAAGGCAGCAAGATGCATCCTCATTTCAATGTCTACTGAAATAATACAGGTTGACACCAGGAAACATTAACGCCACTGCATCCTTGCTGCTTTCTCATGTGGAAGTCTGTTTAATGTGAAAACAAGGTGATATCTAATTAGCACACAGGTAAGGAATTAAGAAAATCTTTATTTAAGGGTGAAGATGTTTCTCACAAAATCGTTGCCCCAATGCATCATTGAAATTCAAGCTGGAAAGATGATTTTAATATATCACTTGTACATTTTGTATTGCTCTTCTGGTGACAATGTAGTTTGTTTTTGTCAATTACCATTTTAATAAAAGGGTAAAGAAAATTAAGTGGATTTTTGAAAGAAAACTATACTGTCAATATACTATTAAAACAAATTAAAATGGTAAAAGTTATTGTACTTTAAGTAAAAATAAAAGAGCAAAAATATCAATCCCAGTTTTGATTACTTAAATTAACAAAAAAAATGCATATAGCAAAGGATAGTTTCAATCTGCCTACTTCTGGTTTATGGGTCCAGCATGCTTCCATTGCAGTACTCTGCTGCACATGTAAGTGCAAGAGATCCTGAAGCACTTACTCATCATGGGAAAGTACCAATGTGTTTCTTCGTTGGTTGATGGAAGAAAAATCTTACAAAAACTCTCCAGATTATTGACTTTTTAAAGTTTTTCTAGGAAACGTTTTAGATGAATGCTTATTAGCCTTTGTCAGTATAGACTTTTGCAAAGTGTCTCTGTGGCACAATCAGTTAGTATGTACGGCTATTAACCAAAAGGTTGGTGGTTCAATCCCACCCAGGGACCTAATTGACCTTGTTATCAGATTTTGGTGATCTTTACATAGACAAGTCAAAATTTCAAACCCCCTGTTATAGTGTAGGGTACCTGGCCTTCTCTGATGTAATCAGAGTTAGATTTGATTCAGTGATTTTATAAAAACAGCTAGGAAGCACAATTTATTAGTGGGTTGCAGAGAAAAAGAAATATGCTGGCAAAAAAATCCAATTGAGTGATTAAACAGCTCTTCATTTTCTGGCTTTATTTTTATGCTAACAAATTTGTTCTCTGAAAAGTGTCCACAAAGCCAAGTCTCTGATTAACACCTTTGTAGGGATGGTTTTTCACCTATTACTAAATTAAACTTGCTTCATTGGAAAGGCAGCAAGATGCATCCTCATTTCAATGTCTACTGAAATAATACAAGTTGACACCAGGAAACATTAACGCCACTGCATCCTTGCTGCTTTCTCATGTGGAAGTCTGTTTAATGTGAAAACAAGGTGATATCTAATTAGCACACAGGTAAGGAATTAAGAAAATCTTTATTTAAGGGTGAAGATGTTTCTCACAAAATCGTTGCCCCAATGCATCATTGAAATTCAAGCTGGAAAGATGATTTTAATATATCACTTGTACATTTTGTATTGCTCTTCTGGTGACAATGTAGTTTGTTTTTGTCAATTACCATTTTAATAATAGGGTAAAGAAAATTAAGTGGATTTTTGAAAGAAAACAATACTGTCAATATACTATTAAAACAAATTAAAATGGTAAAAGTTATTGTACTTTAAGTAAAAATAAAAGAGCCAAAATATCAATACCAGTTTTGGATTACTTTAACAAACAAAAAAATGCATATAGCAGAGGATAGTTTCAATCTGCCTACCTCTGGGTTATGGGCCCAGCATGCTTCCATTGCTGTACTCTGCTGCACATGTAAGTGCAAGAGATCCTGAAGCACTCACTCATCATGGGAAAGTACCAATGTGTTTCTTCGTTGGTTGATAGAAGAAACATCTTACAAAAACGCTCCAGATTATTGACTTTTTTAAGTTTTTCTAGGAAACGTTTTAGATGAATGCTTATTAGCATTTGTCAGTATGTACTTTTGCAAAGTGTCTCTGTGGCGCAATCAGTTAGTGTGTACGGCTATTAACCAAAAGGTTGGTGGTTCAATCCCACCCAGGGACGTAATTGACTTTGTTATCAGATTTTGGTGATCTTTAAGTAGACAAGTCAAATTTCATACCCCCTGTTATGGTGTAGGGTACCTGGCCTTCTCTGATGCAATCAGAGTTAGATTTGATTCAGTGATTTTATAAAAACATCTAGGAAGCACAATTTAGCAGTGGGTTGCAGAGAAAAAGAAATATGCTGGCAAAAAAAACAAATTGCGTGATTAAACAGCTCTTCATTTTCTGGCTTTATTTTTATGCTAACAAATTTGTTCTCTGAAAAGTGTCCACAAAGCCAAGTCTCTGATTAACACCTTTGTAGGGATGGTTTTTCACCTATTACTAAATTAAACTTGCTTCATTGGAAAGGCAGCAAGATGTATCCTCATTTCAATGTCTACTGAAATAATACAGGTTGACACCAGGAAACATTAACGCCACTGCATCCTTGCTGCTTTCTCATGTGGAAGTCTGTTTAATGTGAAAACAAGGTGATATCTAATTAGCACACAGGTAAGGAATTAAGAAAATCTTTATTTAAGGGTGAAGATGTTTCTCACAAAATTGTTGACCCAATGCATCATTGAAATTCAAGCTGGAAAGATGATTTTAATATATCACTTGTACATTTTGTATTGCTCTTCTGGTGACAATGTAGTTTGTTTTTGTCAATTACCATTTTAATAATAGGGTAAAGAAAATGAAGTGGATTTTTGAACGAAAACAATACTGTCAATATACTATTAAAACAAATTAAAATGGTAAAAGTTATTGTACTTTAAGTAAAAATAAAAGAGACAAAATATCAATCCCAGTTTTGGATTACTTTAATTAACAAAAAAAAATGCATATAGCAGAGGATAGTTTCAATCTGCCTACCTCTGGGTTATGAGCCCAGCATGCTTCCATTGCAGTACTCTGCTGCACATGTAAGTGCAAGAGATCCTGAAGCACTCACTCATCATGGGAAAGTACCAATGTGTTTCTTCGTTGGTTGATGGAAGAAACATCTTACAAAAACTCTCCAGATTATTGACTTTTTAAAGTTTTTCTAGGAAACGTTTTAGATGAATGCTTATTAGCCTTTGTCAGTACGGACTTTTGCAAAGTGTCTCTGTGGCGCAATCAGTTAGTATGTACGGCTATTAACCATAAGGTTGGTGGTTCAATCCCAACCAGGGACCTAATTTCCCTTGTTATCAGATTTTGGTGATCTTTAAGTAGACAAGTCAAAATTTCAAACCCCCTGTTACGGTGTAGGGTACCTGGCCTTCTCTGATGTAATCAGAGTTAGATTTGATTCAGTGATTTTATAAAAACAGCTAGGAAGCACAATTTAGCAGTGGGTTGCAGAGAAAAAAAATATGCTGGCAGAAAAATCCAATTGAGTGATTAAACAGCTCTTCATTTTCTGGCTTTATTTTTATGCTAACAAATTTGTTCTCTGAAAAGTGTCCACAAAGCCAAGTCTCTGATTAACACCTTTGTAAGGATGGTTTTTCACCTATTACTAAATTAAACTTGCTTCATTGGAAAGGCAGCAAGATGCATCCTCATTTCAATGTCTACTGAAATAATACAAGTTGACACCAGGAAATATTAACGCCACTGCATCCTTGCTGCTTTCTCATGTGGAAGTCTGTTTAATATGAAAACAAGGTGATATCTAATTAGCACACAGGTAAGGAATTAAGAAAATCTTTATTTAAGGGTGAAGATGTTTCTCACAAAATCGTTGCCCCAATGCATCATTGAAATTCAAGCTGGAAAGATGATTTTAATATATCACTTGTACATTTTGTATTGCTCTTCTGGTGACAATGTAGTTTGTTTTTGTCAATTACCATTTTAATAATAGGGTAAAGAAAATTAAGTGGATTTTTGAAAGAAAACAATACTGTCAATATACTATTAAAACAAATTAAAATGGTAAAAGTTATTGTACTTTAAGTAAAAATAAAAGAGCCAAAATATCAATCCCAGTTTTGGATTACTTGAAATAACAAACAAAAAAATGCATATAGCAGAGGATAGTTTCAAGCTGCCTACCTCTGGGTTATGGGCCCAGCATGCTTCCATTGCTGTACTCTGCTGCACATGTAAGTGCAAGAGATCCTGAAGCACTCACTCATCATGGGAAAGTACCAATGTGTTTCTTCGTTGGTTGATAGAAGAAACATCTTACAAAAACTCTCCAGATTATTGACTTTTTTAAGTTTTTCTAGGAAACGTTTTAGATGAATGCTTATTAGCATTTGTCAGTATGTTGTTTTGCAAAGTGTCTCTGTGGCGCAATCAGTTAGTGTGTACGACTATTAACCAAAAGGTTGGTGGTTCAATCCCACCCAGGGACGTAATTGACCTTGTTATCAGATTTTGGTGATCTTTAAGTAGACAAGTCAAATTTCATACCCCCTGTTATGGTGTAGGGTACCTGGCCTTCTCTGATGTAATCAGAGTTAGATTTGATTCAGTGATTTTATAAAAACATCTAGGAAGCACAATTTAGCAGTGGGTTGCAGAGAAATAGAAATATGCTGGCAAAAAAATCAAATTGCGTGATTAAACAGCTCTTCATTTTCTGGCTTTATTTTTATGCTAACAAATTTGTTCTCTGAAAAGTGTCCACAAAGCCAAGTCTCTGATTAACACCTTTGTAGGGATGGTTTTTCACCTATTACTAAATTAAACTTGCTTCATTGGAAAGGCAGCAAGATGTATCCTCATTTCAATGTCTACTGAAATAATACAGGTTGACACCAGGAAACATTAACGCCACTGCATCCTTGCTGCTTTCTCATGTGGAAGTCTGTTTAATGTGAAAACAAGGTGATATCTAATTAGCACACAGGTAAGGAATTAAGAAAATCTTTATTTAAGGGTGAAGATGTTTCTCACAAAATTGTTGACCCAATGCATCATTGAAATTCAAGCTGGAAAGATGATTTTAATACATCACTTGTACATTTTGTATTGCTCTTCTGGTGACAATGTAGTTTGTTTTTGTTAATTACCATTTTAATAATAGGGTAAAGAAAATGAAGTGGATTTTTGAAAGAAAACAATACTGTACCCAGTGGAGACTGGGTGCTTTTCAGGAGCTCTCCTGAGCTTTCTGACAGAAAGTATTTTGTTAGGTTTTTAATTTTCAGGGAGCACTGCTGGCAACAGACTCCCTCATCGAGGGACTGAGGGGAGAGAAGCAGCCCTACTCTCTGAGTTGCAAGGTCCTGCTTCTTAGGCTACTGGACACCATTAGCTCCAGTGGGATTGGTACGCAGGATCTCACCCTCGCCGTCCGTCCCAGAGCCGCGCCGCCGTCCCCCTCGCAGAGCCGGAAGATAGAAGCCGGGTGAGTATGAGAAGAAAAGAAGACTTCAGAGGCGGCAGAAGACTTCATGATCTTCACTGAGGTAACGCACAGCACTGCAGCTGTGCGCCTTTGCTCCCATACACCTCACATACTCCGGTCACTGTAAGGGTGCAGGGCGCAGGGGGGGCGCCCTGGGCAGCAATATAAACCTCTTTCGCAAAAATATAACATATATACAGCTGGGCACTTTATATATGTATAAGCCCCCACCAATTTTACAGTTTAAGCGGGACAGAAGCCCGCCTCCGAGGGGGCGGGGCTTCTCCCTCAGCACTCACCAGCGCCATTTTTTCTCCACAGCACCGCTGAGAGGAAGCTCCCCGGACTCTACCCTGCTTATACCACGTTAGACAAGAGGGTTGAAAAGAGGGGGGGGGGGGGCACATAATTCGCAAATTACATACAGCAGCACTACTGGGCAAACATTAAGTTACTGTTTTATTCCTGGGTTATATAGCGCTGGGGGGTGTGCTGGCATACTCTCTCTCTGTCTCTCCAAAGGGCCTTGTGGGGAAACTGTCTTCAGAAAAAGCATTCCCTGTGTGTGAAGTGTGTCGGTACACGTGTGTCGACATGTCTGAGGAAGAAGGCTATATTAGAGAGGAGCGGGAGCAAATGAATGTGGTGTCTCCGCCGACAGCTGATTGGATGGATATGTGGAATGTTTTAAATGCTAGTGTAAACTCATTGCACAAAAGATTAGACAAGGCAGAAGCTTTGGGACAGTCAGGGTTTCAACCCATGCCTGATCCTATGTTGCAGGGACTGTCAGGGTCTCATAAGCGCCCACTATCCCAGATTGTTGACACAGATACCGACACGGATTCTGACTCCAGTGTCGATTACGATGATGCAAAGTTACAGCCAAAATTGGCAAAATCCATTCGATTTATGATTATGGCAATAAAAGATGTTTTGCACATCACAGAGGAACCCCGTCGCTGACAAGAGGGTACATATGTACAAGGGAAAGAAGCCTGAGGTAACCTTTCCCCCCTCACACGAGCTGAACGAGTTATGTGAAAAAGCTTGGGAATCTCCAGATAAAAGACTGCAGATTTCCAAAAGAATTCTTATGGCGTATCCTTTCCCATCAACGGATAGGTTACGATGGGAATCCTCCCCTAGGGTGGACAAAGCATTAACACGCTTATCCAAGAAGGTAGCCCTCCCGTCCCAGGATACAGCTACCCTCAAAGAGTGTGCTGACCGCAAACAGGAGATTACCCTGAAGTCCATTTATACACATTCAGGTACCTTACTCAGACCGGCAATTGCGTCGGCCTGGGTGTGTAGTGCTGTAGCGGCATGGACAAATACCTTATCTGAGGGGATGGATAGCCTAGACAAGGATACTATTTTATTGACCCTGGGGCATATAAGAGATGCTGTCCTATATATGTGTGTATGCAAACTACAGGTGGTGCTGCAGGGCCCACACCCTTTTACTTGTCTTGTAGAGCAGCTCTGAAGCTGTTACAGTGCCCAGCTGCTGCAAGAAATCAGCTTGAATGCTTCAGGGGCTTGGGCATGGCCAACATGAGCCCCACACCGAAGGAGGGTGGGGGTGTTTAATGCAAACTTGGGGTTATCCAAGCGCCGCAAAAGGCCGCCATGCCCTGCATGCCCCTTTTCTCTTTTCATATACAGATGAGGGTTCCAGCCAACTTTGGCCCATTGCTTGGATGACATCACCGTATGCAAATCCGTCTGCTGCAGACCTTCCCCCAGGAATGCTTGCAATAGTTGTTGCATATGGTTTAATGTCTGAGGGTGCTTCAGTATTAGGCAGCCTTCCGCCCTCCCATGTTCATCTGAAAAGATGTGGTCTCCCTGCAGTTGTTGTCCCCAGACGAGAGTTCCCTTGTGCTTCCTCAGTTAAATCTCCTCAACTTGACGGGGGTGTGCCCGAGCAGCCACCCTCCCCAGCCCTATCCCAACACATACTTATCTTGCATATGAGATCTCTTGATCATGAAGATAGTTCTCACAGGTTGATGTTCATCCTGGCCCCGCTCCCCGCTGGAGAGCGCTGATGGGGACAGCAGCGGGGCTTCAGCAGAAGGGTGAGTACGTGTGGCCAGAGACCTCCCTTCCCATGTGCAGGCCTGCAGAGTCTGCCGCGCAGGATGGGGCATGTGGCACTCTCCCTCCCAGGGGCTCTTCCAGATGTAGCTCCTCAGCAGTATTTTTCCCGGGCTGCGCGGCGCTCTCCCCGACTGGCATCCGCCCTGGAACACTGCCTTCCTCAACGCAACATCAGCAGGGGGCCCTGGCCTCATCACCATCCCAGGTCTTTCTCATGTATGTATCATGTATGTGTGTGTGATATATGTATGAATCATATATGTTTGTGATATATATATATATATATATGTATCTATCTATCTATCTATCTATCTATCTATCTATCTATCTATCTATCTATCTATCTATCTATCTATCTATCGTATGTGTGTGTGTGTGTATATATATGTATCTATAATGTATGTATGTATCTATCTTGTATGTATGTGTTCTATCTATCTATCCTATCTATCGTGTGTGTGATATATGTATGTATCTATCATGTATGTGTTATATGTATGTATCACACCTTCCTCTATACATATACATACATACATACACACACACACACACACACACACACACACACACACACACACACACACACCTATATCTGTACGTACACTGACATACACACACCAACATCTATACATTAACACGCTGACCCCTAAACGTACACCAACGTACCCACACCTGCATCTATACCTACACATGCTGACACGTGGACGTACACCGGCTTACCCACATGTGAATCTATACATACATGTGCTGACACCTGGACATACACTGATGTACCCACACCTAACATCTATACATACACATGCTAACACCTGGACGTATACAGACGTACCCACATTTGCATCCATGCATATATAGATGTAGGTGTGTGTACGTCAGTGTACGTCCAGGTGTCAACGCGTGTATGTATAGATGCAGGTGTGGGTACGTCTGTGTATGTCCAGGTGTCAGAATGTGTATGTATAGATGCAGGTGTGGGAAGGTCAGTGTAGGTTCAGGTGTCAGCGCGTGTATGTATAGATGCAGGTGCTTGTATGTCCGGATGTCAGTGCATGTATGTATAGATGCAAGTGTGGGTACGTCGGTGTATGTCCATTTGTCAGCGCGTGTATATATAGATGCAGGTGCTTGTATGTTGGTGTATGTCCAGGTGTCAGCATGTGTATGTATAGATGCAGGTGTGGGAATGTTGGTGTATGTCCAGGTGTCAGGGCGTGTATGTATGGATATTAGGTGTGGGTACATCAGTGTATGTCCAGGTGTTAGCGCATGTATGTATAGATGTATATATACACACACATACGATAGATAGATAGATAGATAGATAGATAGATACATATTATAAGGGCACGGTCGTGCCCTTATATTAAGGCTGAATCGAACAAACGGAATTCTCCCATAGGGAACTTCTGAGATGGGGGCATGGTGTTTGAGGGGCTACACCTCAAAACTGATTGGACGTACTGAGCTGAAATTTGGCCTGGGCGTGTAGAATCGTCACCCGGTGCTGCATGCCAAATTTCAGGGCAAAATAATAAAAAATGAGGAATTGGGAGTAACCTAAAGTTCCAACTGTCAGTTTTTTTCTGTGACTTCCTTTGTGGCTTTTTGACACCGTTTTCCTATAGAGTGAATTAGATATTTTTTGGGAAGGCATAACTCCGGATAGAGGACGAATTAAGACTTGGGGTTTGTTTTACTAGATAGAGTATGCCCCAGTGTAGTGCCTTTTGGGGTTGTGGTTTTTCAGAAAGTTATAGGGTTTTTTTAATTAAGAGAAATATGCCCCATTATAGAGATAGGGCTTTTCAATTTGTTGCGGCTGCGCAGTGGCCGCCAGGAGAGCGAGAGTGAGTGAGGGAAGGGGTCTCATGCAGGCTGAGGTTATAAAAGTAGCTGCTGGCGGCAGGAGGAGAGCCAGCGGTTCCTGGGTGTGTGCACCTGCGGTCCCTTACAGACTGCAGCGACCCATTAGGACTGTGGAGGAGAGGGGTAGCGGCATAGCAGCCGCAGGCTTACCGAAAGTGCTCACTACTGAGCAATATGGTCCCCTTACCCGAAGTGGGAGCCGCAGCGGGAGGAATAGCTGGAGTTGCGCCGCAGGAGAAAGTCAGAGGACATCCAGAAGAGACATCCGGTGCAGCGCTGACTCCTGACTGACAGCGCTTGCCTACTGAGCGGTGTGGTACCCCCACACCTGAAGCGGGTGCGGGAGCGGCAGCGGCAGCCGGAGAAGACAGCTGTGCTGCACGGAAGAAGTCAGGCAGCAGCACCAGCGGGCTGAGGTGGGGAGGATCAGTATGGTCCCTTACGTGCGGCTCACATTCAGATCCATCCGGCTCCCTTCCCCTCCTCCCCTGCACCCTTAGCAGCCTGCCCCCACATCTCATTCACCCACCGCCGCAGACTCCTCCCCCACACGGTTATTATAATAAGGCCACCCCCCTACCCCCTTCCCTCCCTGCTGTGTGTCCAGCCACCCCCCCCCCTCACCTGCTGTGTGTCCGGCCTACCCCCCCCTCACCTGCTGTGTGTCCAGCCCCCCCCCTCACCTGCTGTGTGTCCAGCCCCCCCCCTCACCTGCTGTGTGTCCGGCCTACCCCCCCCTCCCTGCTGTGTGTCCAGCCACCCCCCCCTCACCTGCTGTGCGTCTGGCCTACCTCCCCCCCTCCCTGCTGTGTGTCCAGCCACCCCCCCCTCACCTGCTGTGCGTCTGGCCTACCCCCCCCTCCCTGCTGTGTGTCCACCCACCCCCCCCTCACCTGCTGTGCGTCTGGCCTACCCCCCCCTCCCTGCTGTTTGTCCGGCCTACCCCCCCCTCCCTGCTGTGTGTCCAGACCCCCCCCCCCTCACCTGCTGTGTTTCCAGCCACCCCCCCCTCACCTGCTGTGTGTCCGGCCTACCCCCCCTCCCTGCTGTTTGTCCGGCCACCCTCCCCTCCCCTGCTGTGTGTCCGGCGGCCTACCCCCCCCCTGCTGTGTGTCCGGCCTACCCCCCCCTCACCTGCTGTGTGTCCAGCCCCCCCCTCACCTGCTGTGTGTCCAGCCCCCCCCTCCTCCCCTGCTGTGTGTCCGGCCTACCCCCCCCCCTCCCTGCTGTTTGTCCGGCCACCCTCCCCTCCCCTGCTGTGTGTCCGGCCACCCTCCCCTCCCCTGCTGTGTGTCCGGCCACCCTCCCCTCCCCTGCTGTGTGTCCGGCCTACCCCCCCCCCCTCACCTGCTGCGTGTCCAGCCCCCCCCCTCACCTGCTGCGTGTCCAGCCCCCCCTCACCTGCTGCGTGTCCAGCCCCCCCCTCACCTGCTGCGTGTCCAGCCCCCCCCTCACCTGCTGTGTGTCCAGCCCCGCCCCCCTCACCTGCTGTGTGTCCAGCCCCCCCTCACCTGCTGTGTGTCCAGCCCCCCCCCCTCACCTGCTGTGTCCAGCCCCCCCCCTCACCTGCTGTGTGTCCAGCCCCCCCCAACTCACCTGCTGTGTGTCCAGCCACCCCCCCTCCCCTGCTGTGTGTCCGGCCTACCCCCCCCCCGCTGTTTGTCCGGCCACCCTCCCCTCCCCTGCTGTGTGTCCTGCCTACCCCCCCTCCCTGCTGTGTGTCCAGCCCCCCCCCTCACCTGCTGTGTGTCCGGCCTACCCTCCCCCCCTCCCCTCCCCTGCTGTTTGTCTGGCCACCATCCCCTCCCCTCCCTCTGTGTGTTCGGCAACTCCCCCCTCTTCCTGCTGTGTTCGGCCACCCCCTACCCCCTCCCCTCCCTGCCGTGTGTCCGGTCACCCTCCCCTCTCTGCTGTGTGTCCAGCCACCCCCCCCTCTCTGCTGTGTGTCCGGCCATCCCCCCCAGACACGCAGCGCCTGACACACACAGACATGCAATTCCTGACACGCATACGCATATGCAGCGCCTGACACACACGCACACACACAGCACCTGACACACACACACACACACACACACACACAGCACCTGACACACAC